>NC_142171.1:37294981-37539963 GCF_029865625.1 Vigna umbellata
AAGCTGTTGATAAGTTGGTGTGAGGAAAAAGAGAAGAACACTAACATGAAAGAAGTGACTTGAGCTTTAATGTGTCAAGCTAGTGACAATAAAAGAGCGCTAGTTGGGAGGAAGCCCAATGATTTGAAAATTTTAATTTTTTTTATTTGGTGATGTAATTTAAAACTTTTGTTATTTTGTTTTGTTTTGGTATGAGCCTGCTATGGCACAACATCTACTGATGGATGCTAGGTGATTGAGTATCTACTGAAGGATACTATGCTACCAGACACTTAGTGATGGGTGTTGATGCGAAGGTCTGCACTTATTGATGGGTGCTTGAGGATTCATGGTGTCAGGCCTGTGACATTAAAAAAGCGCTTACTGGGAGGCAACCCAGCTTTCTAAACTTATCTTTTTAATTTATGTTTGTCTTCATGTTATTTAGAATAGGTTATGATGTACTTGCCTTAAAACTTATCTGTGATGCAATGGTTTGATGATGATATGATATTTGTGATGAGTGTTGCTTTATGATGCTGATTATATTGATTGATGTTGAGATGATGCATGATGCTGATATACAGGTGGTTGCTCACAATATTGTGAAACAGATGCATGAGGTAAACTTGTGATTGTGATATGGAGCAGGATGTTTATCTAAATGTTAGAACTTGAATTAGCCTGTGTGAGGATTGAACTCCAAAGTTTTTGTGAATGATTGCTATTACTTTGAAAACATGAATGATTTTGCCCAGGTTTCTATGATTGAATCACTTGCTTGCTTGTGTCATATGATAAAGGCCATCTGTTGTTATATCTTTTTAGCCAAGGCATGATTTTACCCCAATAAAAGAGAGCACAATGTGTTCTGTCCTTTGAACCTTTAGCCATAAACATGATATGAAATTCCTGTTTGAAAATCTTTACCTTGAGTTAAGTTGAGAATGTTTGTGTGGTATTGATAAAGATTCAAGTTTGGGGTTGTTGGGAACCTGAAAAGGGAAAATAAAAAGAATAAGCATTGAGCTAAGTATTGAGCAAATGAAAAGAAAAAGAAAAAGAAAAGAAAAGCTCAATGTAAGGGAAAGTTGGGAATAAGTGAGAACGGTTTCTTGAAAAAGAGAGATTGTGTTTAAATGATGAAATTATGAATGACTCTTAACTCAAGGATTTTGTGATCCGGAAAAATGATAAACAAATTTGTAATCCCCGGCAACGACACCAAAAACTTGTTAACCCTCGGTATGTGTACCGAATTGTATTAAGTAATAATAAAATTGTAAGACCAAGTATCGTTTCCCAAAGGACTCACGACCTAAACAATTATGTGATTTGTTGATTATCTGAGACTTGTAACTGAAAATATTATTGTTGAACTATGAAAAATAAACATGAATGCAAAGTTTTGATCAATCGACTTGAAAGATGCAAAAACGGTTGATGTATAATATGAATGATTATGTTGTTGGGGTTTTCGATTCATCCTATCCACTCTCATGTATTCAAGAATTCATCTTTCTTCATTAATGTTAATGTCACTTTCTAATTTACCTTAAATCCGATGTCTCAGTGAAGAAAGCCTACTCCTAATCACTAGGTTACAATGTCTTGCCTCCCTAGCAATTATTCATGCATTACATTCCCACAAAAGCTTAAAGGCAACCAGTCCTCCTATCCCTATGTCTAGGTAATATTGCCCTTGGGCGAATTTCTTCAGTTCTAGATTTACTTATATGTGTCTATACAAATAACATCATGAGAGTTTCAAAGGATTACATTGGTTCCCCAACAATAATGAAGGTTTAGTTCACAATAGACATGGTGAAACTAGATGAAAAACAATGAAAGAATGAAAGATAGAACCCTAGAAGTTGAAGAATAGAGCTTGAGCATCCAAAATCCTCCTTCAGCGGTGACTGCGAGACTTCAGAGTGCCGCTCAACGGTAAAAGTGGCGATGAGCGATAACTACGACTCTTTTGCGCACTTTTCCTTCCTTTTCTGAGTCCAACTCTTGTCTACTTCACTTCTTTCATTCAATTCATCTAAAACCTGCCAAAACAAGGAAAACAAGCATAAAACCTATCCAACTCTCTTATTTCCACAACATAAGCAAAAAAATGATTTCAAGCTAATTTGTAAGTCATAAAGGTTGTCTTTAAGGTCAAAATTAAGTATAAAAATAACAATTTTTCAACTGTTATCAGCATCCCATCACAGGGTAGCTTCTTGTTAAGACTCCGACAAGTGTACTGAATCGTATCAAGTAATAAACATGGTAAGACCAAGTATCGTTTCCCTAGAGACTCACGGCCTAAACAATTATGTGATTTCTTGATTAAATAAGTGATGACGACTAGACCCAGCTGAAAACAAGCAGGCAGAAGCTCCAAACCAGAAGAAACTAGCAGTAACTGAAGGTGCAGCGGATTGATGAAACAGTACAGTGGTTTGAAGTGTTTTAATGAAGAAGAGGTGTATGGGTGAAGCCTCACAGCACAGAGGGCCTTCCTACAGAGGAAGGAAGCTTGAGGAAGGAAGAAGAAGTAGTAAATCAAAAGTGACTTATGAGCACAAAAGCAGGAAAGCAAATTCTGCAGCATATCATTAAGCTCAAAAGTGAGGAAATACAAAGAGGAGACCCTCTTATTTATAGGTGAAGAGGAGCCTAATTTCTGATTTAATTCCCTCCTAAATTCAAATAGGATGCACGTCCATTTTGATCCAGCAAGGTCCATGCCTCATTCCAACTCAGCCAGCAAGGTGCATGCTTCATTCCAAATCAACCAAGTCACGTGGATTGGTCTTCTCTCGGGTGAAAAATGTTTGTGCATTTCCATTCCACAAGCACTTCTCCTTTCGGCTCCTTTGCTTTCCTTTATTGATTTAACTTCTTCGATGGCTCAATCATGGTCTCCAAGCTTTATTAGTCCCTACAAAACAAAGTATAATGTTAGGTGATCCTTCTTCTTCTTGAATCTTCCTTTCCATGGCTCTAGTAAGAGGTCCAATGTGATTCCTTGATGGTCTTCCATCAATAAGACTTGAAAACAAACTCTTTTGGTTTAGAATGCAAATACTGAAAAGTAAATATGCATGCAATTTGATCAATTAGAAAAAAGTGCAAAGATAAACGAATTTTATTTTATGGGATGAATATGTTGTTAGGGTTAGATTTCACCTAGTTTACTCTCATGTATATACGAATTCTACTTCTTCATTAATGTCAATGTCACTATCTAAAATACTTAAAACCCGATTCCTCGATGAATAAAATCTATCCTTAATTATTAGTTCATACAATTCCTAGCATTCCTAATAATTAATTCTGAAGATTAGAAGCTTAAGACAACCAGAACTCATACCCCTATTCTTGAGCAATACTGCTTCTAGGAATAATTCTCCAGAACATGAATTGTAAGATACCTTCCGGTACTCATGCAAATCATACATCATGCTAATGAATGCGTTAAACAAAGCAAGCAATACGCAAAAAAGAATTACCCTAACAATTAATGAAAGAAGCATATATAATCCATAATCAATTTGATACATGAGAGTTTACAAAGGTTACATCATTCCCTAACAACAGGTAGAGTTTAGTTCACCATTGACATGGAGAAAATAGATTAATAATGGAAAAGGAATGAAAGATAAAACCATAGAAATTGTAGATAGGAGCCTCTGCATCCAAATCCGCCTTCGAGGGAGCAAAACGTGTGGCTCTGTGCCTATTCCGTCCAAAGATGTGAACCATAGGACATCCAAGTCCCTAAATAGAACATAAAAATAACAGAAAACGGATTCATGCCCATGAAACTGGCACTAAGCACCCCACTTAGGGTGCCCAGGCGGTGTGCGGGTCAGAACTGGCGCTCAGGGTCAGCTCAAAAGGCAAGCAGGCTGGTGCGACTCGAGGAAATGGCGCTCAGCGCCCCTAAATAGGGCACCCAGGCACGAGCCAGTGGCATCCTGCGTTAAGGGCTCCAGAAAAAGGGCAGCCAAGCGTGAGACATTGTACTCTGGTGCCGAGGGCCCCTAAAGTGGCACTCAGCGCTGCTATGATCCTTCTTTCTGATGCTTTTCCAGTTATTCCTGAGTTTTGACTCCTTACTACTTCAACTCTTCTTCCAAATCATCTCAATTCCTGTTAAAAACAAGGAAATCTAGCACCAAAGCATTAAATTCACCTTCAACTCTCTTATTCATCAAAACTATGATTCCAAACTAATTTCTAAGTCAAAAAGGGTGTTTTTAGTATCAAAATTAAGTATCAAATAACGGTAAATTCAACCGTTATCACAACCCCAAACATAGAACTTTGATTGTCCTCAAGTAAACAAAATGTAACTTAGCTTTCAGCCAATCCATACAATGGTTCCAACACATTTCAAAACATTTTCTTTCAAGACAAGTAATTGCTCATAACAGCTGATTACAAAGAATCTCAGTCAACATGAATACATGCCTTGATTCAATTAACTCATTGTGGTGCTCACCTAATCATAGAATATTCAATAAATGTTATCCTCATGAATGATCAACCAAGCAAAGATGTAATCTTGCATACATGGAACTATTCCTCACCAAGAAAAAGTGTTTCTATCACACACACAGGTGTATATAGAGGTGACTCAATGACTCTACTATCACAAAATGTCACATGAATCAACTTTGCCTTTCATTTAACCACAATCAATCAAATTCACAAGCAAGTATCATCCTAAGGGATTTTCTATGACTTGTAATGTGGCTGGACTAAGAAGAAAATTGGTTTTTTTGGATCACAAAATCCTTGAGTTAATAGAGTCATTCATAATTTCACCATTTAACACAATCTCTCTTTTCAAGAAACCATTCTCACTTATTCCCAACTTTCCCTTGCATTGAGCTTTTCTTTTCTTTTTTCTTTTGCTTTTCATTTGCTCAATACTTAGCTCAATGCTCATTCTTTTTATTTTCCCTTTTCAGATTTCCCAACAACCCCAAACTTGAACCTTTATCAATACCACACAAATATTCTCAACTTAACTCAAGGTAAAGATTTTCAGAAAGGGTTTTCATATCATGTTTAAGGCTAAAGGTTCCAAGGATAGAACACATTGTGTTCTCTTTTATTGGGCTAAAATCATGCATTAGCTAAAAAGGGATAACAACATATGAACTTGATCATATGACACATGCAAGCAAGTGATTCAATCATAAAAACCTGGGAAAAATCATTCATGTTTTCAAAGTAATAGCAATCATTCACAAAAAGTCTGGAGTTCAATCCTCACACAGGCTAATTCAAGTTCCAACATTTAGATAAATATCATGCTCAATAACACAATCACAAATCATCATCATGCATCTGTTTCACAATATTGTGAGCAACCACTTGTATATTAGCATCATGCATCATCTAAACATCAATCAATATAATCACCATCATGAAGCAACACTCATCACAAACATCATCATCATCAAACCATTGCATCAAAGATAAAGTTTAAGCCAAGTACATCACATCCTATACTAATAACAGAAGCAAAATTACAAAGACAAAAGGAATAAGGTTAGAAAGCTGGGTTGCCTCCCAGTAAGCGTTTGTTTAACGTCACGAGCCTGACTCAATAACTCTTCCAATACTCATCAATAAGTTTCTGGTAGCATAATATCCTTTAGTAGATACTAAATCACCTAGCATCCATCAGTAGATGTTGTGCCACAGTAGGCTCATAACCAAAACAAAATAAGAAAACAAAAGTTTAAAATTACATCACCAAATAACAAAAATTTAAGTTTTCAAATCACTAGGCTGTCTCCCAGCAAGCGCTTCTTTAATGTCACTAGCTTGACCCAATAAAGCTCAAGTAACTTCTTTCATGTTAGAGTTCTTCTTTTTCCTCTCACACCAACTCATCAACATCTTCTTGGTCACCTTTTTAACTCTCCTTGAGTACGGAGCTTCAATCTCTATGACTCGATTATCTTTAAGCTCTTTAATAACTTGATAACAGTTGAAAAACTGTTATTTTCATGCTTAAAATTGATACTAAAAGCAACCTTTAACACTTAGAAACTAGCTTGAAATCATGCTTTTGTTTATATTTTTGGAAATAAGAGAGTTGGACAGGTTTATGCTTGATTTCAGTGTTTTGTGCAAGTTTTAAGGTGAATTTGATGAAAGAAGTGAAGAAGGATAGAGATGGAATAAAAAAAGAACTCAAAAAATACTAAAGAGAAGCCGCTGAGCGGCACTCATGAACTCCCGTTGGCTCCATTGAGGGGTGAAAGTGCAGCTGAAGGGAAGTATCGAACACACGCACTTACTGCTGAGCGGTGGTATTTTGGGCTTAGGCCCACTTTTCTGTAATATTTCGAATAGTATATAAGCTTTAGGACTTCCTAGGGTTTGTATCTTTGGCAGAGTACGAAGCAAACACTCACCTTTTCACCCCTTGGGGGTAGAATTGGAGATGGTGACGACTCTCCTCTTCTCTTTCTAGGGTTTTTCTATCTCTTTCACTCTTTCATTATTGTTCATCGAGTTTCACCATGAATATGGTGAACTAAACTTTTCTTGTTGTTGGGGAATCAATGTAATCTTTTGAAGCTCTCATATATGCAATTTGTGTTTAAACATCTTATTTGAGATACATGTTTTCTTTCATTAATAGTTAGGGTTTTTCCTCTTTGCTCAAAGCATGCATTGTTTATCTCATTCGATGCATGATTATTGATTTTGTCGATATGGACACATACGGGGAAATCTAGATCCGGGGAAATTCTCCCAATAGCATATTGCCTATACATAGGGCTATGAGGTTTGGTTGCCTTTAAGCTTCTGTGCTTCAAAATTAATTATTAGGGATGCTAGGAATTGTATGAACTCGTAATTAAGGATAGGCTTTCTTCGCAAGGTGATTTAGAGAGTGGCATTAACATTGATGAAAAGAATGATGAATTCCTAAAATATATGAGAGTGGATAAGATGAAATTGATTACCCCAACAACATACTCATCCATATAATTCATTCAGTGTTTGTGTTCTTCTTTCCCATTGATCATCACATGCATACATGTTTACTTTTTGTCTTTTGGATTTGAAACTTACAACAATTTACACAAGTCTTAAATAATCAAGAAATCGTATAACTAACTAGGCCGTGAGTCCTTTGGAAGAACGATACTTGGTCTTACCGAGTTTATTACTTGATACGATTCGATCACACTTGCCGAGGGTTAAACAAGTTTTTGGCGCCATTTTTCGGTGTTCATAAATTTGTCATCACAACTCACACTTTGCCCTTGAATCTCACTGGTGCACCAAGTTTGAGTTGTTCATCCACCAAGTCATGATGAACCATCTTTCTTTCGCCATCTTTTTCTTCTCCTTCCTTAACCTGTGACAAGAAACAATTTTTACCTTTGATAACTGGCTTGGCAACTTTAAGGCTAGTCATTGTTGCATCTTCATCTGCAACTTTATGACCGGTCTTCCTCACTTGATTCTGCTGCTCAACATTGAAGACATTAAAGATCACCTCCTCTTCTTGGTCTTTAAGTGTTATCGTCCCATCATCCACATTGATTATTACCTTGGCCGTTTTCATGAATTGTCATCCAAGAATAATAGGGATCTTTAAAACTTCCTCCATCTCCATCACTACGAAATCAACCAAGAATCCAAGTTTGTCTATGCGAACCACAACATCTTCTACCACACCATAGGGCTTCTTAGTAGATCCATCCACCAGTTCCAAAGTAACCTTTGTAGGCTTCACATCAAGACCACCAGTCCTCTCAAGCACAGATAAGGGCATCAAATAAATGCTTGACCCTAAATCAATTAGAGCTTTCCCTATATTAATATTCCCAATGATGCAAGGAATAGTAAAATTTCCTGGATCTTTAACTTTTGGAGGAAGTGCCTTCTGCAAAATAACACTGCAATTGCCCTATACATTAATGGTTTCCTCATCTAGATATCTCTTCTTTTTGAGGAATCTCTTCAAAAATTGTGCATACACAGGAACCTGTTGCAATGCCTCAGTCAAAGGAATTTTAATCTCTAATTTCTTCAAGATTTCTTTAAAACACCCTAATTGCTTTTCTTTTTCTCTTCTGCTACACTCCTTAGGGTAAGGAAGAATCTTTTCAATTTTTTTCTCAATTTTTTTCTCTCCCCTCTTCTTTTCTTTTTCTTTTCTCTCAACCTCACCTATTCTCTCTTCTTTTTCTCCTTCTAACTCAACTCTTTCTTTTCTCTCATCACTTATGCTCACAATAGCTTTACACTCTTCCTTAGGGTTAACCTTAGTATTAGCCTCAAATTTCTTCTCAACTTTATCCTCCAACTTCTTGGCCAGTTGGCCCACCTGCATCTCGAAATTCCTTATAGCAACTTCAGTGCTCTTATGGTTGGAGATAATCACCTGCATAAATGATAACAGTTGAAAAACTGTTATTTTCATGCTTAAAATTGATACTAAAAGCAATCTTTATACTTAGAAACTAGCTTGAAATCATGTTTTTATTCATATTTTCATAAATAAGAGAGCTGGACAGGTTTATGCTTGATTTCAGTGTTGTTGAGCAGGTTTTAAGGTGAATTTAGTGAAAGAAGTGAAGAAGGAGAGAGATGGAATTAGAAAAGATATCAAAAAGTGCAAAAGGAGAAGCCGAAGTTACCGCTCAGCGGCAAGTTACCGCTCAGCGGCAGTTTACCACTGAGCGGCACTCAGGAGCTTAACGACAACCAATATAATATTGGGAGTAATTCCCCGGATCTAGACTTCCCCGTACGTTCCCGTATCGACAAAATCAATAATCATGCATTGAATGAGTTAAACAAAGCAAGCCTTGAGCAAAGAGGAAAAACCCTAACTAATGATGAAAGAAAGCATAAGTCTTAGATTAAGATGCAAGCACAAATTCCATATATGAGAGCTTCAAAAGATTACATTGATTCCCCAACAAACATACATAGCGTCAAGAGCTTCCATTTAAACCGATCGGTTTGTGATTTTGAGCTGGTGAGTTTCCTTCTCTTTAAGCACGTTCGTTTAGATTCGCATGCAACCCTCTAGTTCTGGTCGCCTGAGTGGGTAGTATTATTCTGATCGTTTCTGGTTTTCTATGTGATTCAGTATTCCTAAAACGTGGCCGTCGGACGTTAAGTCTTTGGTAGTAGGGAGCTCTAATTTTGCATAGTTGAGCGTTCGGTTACGTGTCGAGGTAAGGGAAGCTTATATAATTTGATTTAAATTCTTGTTTGAATGTTGGCATGTTTGCATGATATGTTATTTGATTAGTTGATGAATATGAGATATGTGTGCATTGCTTGTTTGGAAGTGTGGATGGATGAATGATGCATGTTGAGATAGGGATTGAACGTTAACTGTAGTATTATGAGTAAAGGTGGTAATCTGGTCGAGCGTCCATCTATATTAGGTTCTAATATACAAGAAAGTACGGTAATAAGGAGCGTGTTATAATATTAGAATGTAAATATGAGTGATCAGCCTAAGAGTAGTTCTCCTTTAGACTTCCTGAACAGTTTTAATTAAAGTGTCATATACTACTCAAGGTCGTAGACGTTATCGTTCTTTTCATTCAGAATAAGTGGTGGCTCAATTGTGTGTGTGTGTGTGTGTGTATATATATATATATATATATATATATATATATATATATATATATATATATATATATATTCATTTGTTTTTCGTGAGTTTATTAGCGATCGGTCTTGGACCAATATTTCAGTCTCAGTAGCGCTCGTTCCTGATAAGCATTTGGTCTTGGACCAGCGCTCGTTCAATAGTGTTCGGTTTCTACAGGGCTCGGTCTTAAACCAAGCGCTGGGTCTTGTTTTCTTTAATATATTATTACTGTGCTTAGAATCAAAGTCTTCATTCAAATTAGATAGCGTTCGTTACTCTATAGTTTCTCATCAGTATTAGTATTTAGTGTAAATCAGTGTCGGTCTTTAAAAGGTATTTGGCCTAGAGTCTTAGTACTCGGCCTAGGCTTCGTGGCGTCCGGTTTGAACTCTTAGGAGTATGTTTATTGAAGTAGATGAGTAGCGCTCAGTCTTGTTAGTTTCTAAGAAGCGTTATTCCAGTTGTACTTGGGCTATGATAAGAGCGTATGATCTTATTTCATTTGAATGTATGGATGATTCAGTATGAGAAAAATTGAGATGTGTGGTGAATGATATAGTTTGATTATGAACGAGTATTCCAAGGAGGAATATCTCAAAAAGTGGTTATTGATTGGTAAAGTATGAATGTGGGCGTTCATCTTGATATTCCATGATTACTCGTTCTCATGTAGAGAGGAGTAAGTCACGTGTGGGAATGGCAGAAGGTCCTAGTCCATAAGGTTAACTTGGACGGAACGGATCAACCTCGGGTGACAGTTGTTGAGGGTATCCCAATTACTACATCACCCGAGTACATGAACGTCATAGCTACACAGGATTCATACAGTCCGGATAGTCAAAGTCATGTGGTCGTTATTTGCATGCATGGACGTATGAATTATGATGTGGTCATTGTTGGTTTTGTTATGAATATTGTATGTTGTGATTGAATAAATTAAATTGCATAAGCTTACCCTGTTTATCTTTTTGTCTGTGTTGTGCGTCCTGTAGTTGTCCTGTTGCAATGATCATCCGTGTGGATGTGAGCAAAAGGAGAAGAGCTATTGGAAGAAGTCTTGGAAGACGCAACAGAAGTGAAGGCCGAACCTTGAGAGCGTTCGGTCTGGTATTGGCTTTATCTTTTGTAAAGACCGTGCGGTATTAGTTTATTTTGGTAAACGTTCGGTCTAGTAGTAGCTAGCGTTAGTTTTTAATTCCCTACTGTTATGTAAGGTCGTTCGGCCGTGATTGTATTTTAGCCGAGTGTTGAACTGATCAGTAGTATCATTAACATGTGATTATTCTCTATATGATTTTACACTGTATTTTTGGGATGTCACAATATTCATATAAAAATTTGATATATTGTATGAAAAAAAAAATTAAGTTTGTCTCTGTTGTACCTTAGTTATGAAAAACAGTTTTTTTTTTTTTTTGTTTCAATTTTTAAATAAATGTCTAAATAGGTTGAAATCATAATTTATTTTATTGAAAAGGTTACTTTTCTGAAATGAAAAAGTTTAAACAGCATAGTATACTTGGTATCTAAAGAGTAGACATAACAATAATTTTAGCAAAATATATATATATATATATATATATATATATATATATATATATATATATATATATAATTTATATAAAGATTCAACAATACTAATACTTTTAATTGTTACATCAAATCCTTTTCTATATATTTAAAGTTGTTGAAAGTACTAAGAACATTAAGAACACCAAATGGTGCACCTAGGTAGCTAGAGCTTCTGGCTTTTTTGATTTAGTCTTGTGAATATTGTATTTCACTTAGCATTAGCATGGTGAAACACATCAATAGTGCAAGCAATAACATGTTATGATCATAGGCGCAGCTTTATCTGGAGAATTCAGATACTTGTTTTGGAGAGATTCTTAACTCTGCAACAATGTTTAATTGACTGAAGTTTATCCATTTGCTACGATTCTAGCCTAGTTAAGTTGATTAAGCCTTTCTGAAATGACAATTCTCAAGAAATCATCAACAAAAATGTTTGGTTAACAGAGATAGTCTACCACAAGAATGTTGTAATACACACACTGTTAGAAAAATAGAGACAGAACGGGTTTGGAAGGTGTAACTGGAAGGTGTATTATACGAAGAATTTATTTAAGAAGAAATGATTTGTGTGGGTTAGTGGGATACATAAGAGGTGTGGCAGTTAGTGGATGTGTGTTTTTTGATTTAGGCTGACAGTGAGATCATTGTGGAAAAGGAGCAAACCTCCTTTCTAAACTTTCAAGATTCTTCTATTACATTTAGTTCACCAACCTTGAGTTGGTGCATTTTCTGTATTTTCTTCTCTTTTCTCTGGTTTCCAGAAAAGGAAGTTATCTCACACACAGACACACACCAAGAATGATCATGGTTGATCAAGTCCTTTGCTCTAATCTTCTTGACATAGCAAAAGTTAATCAGAAGCTCACATTGATTGAAATCTTCATATAGAATTTTTCATATATAAACTATCACAACTTGGTATTGCAATAATTGATGCATTTCAAAGATTTGAGCAAATTAATCACAAATGATGAGACCCCCTTAGGAATTAGGAGATCAATATAGCTTTTCTAGAATGCTTGTTAGAGAAATTAGTTAAGATAGTTAGAGTGAGTCACTTGAGGTGTTAGTTAGATATAAATCGAAAAAAAGGAGAGGAGAGGGGAAAGAAGTGGATTGAACTTTAGCTCTTTGTGAAGGGAAAACCCTCGGAGGAGAGAGCGCTCTCCTATTTTTGTTCTTTTCAGTCTATTCAATAAAAAAAAGCATTTCTTTTCTTTCTCTTTTCAGTTCTTGGTTCCTAACAGTTTGTTTAATCCAAATTCTCCACCCAGCAAAAAGAACTAGACTATGTACATGAGATGTGATTCTCTAGGTCTAGGGTTCCACTACTTGGAAGATAAAAAACTAATTGGATTGCATAAGCATGCCTTACTCAAATCTTGCTCTGATCTTCATGGTTAGGGTAAAATTTGTTGAGTCAACTAGTTATATGCAGTGGAGTTAAGCAACAAACTGCAGAGTTGAGTGACGTATTTGTTCTCCGCTTTCTTAAATCAATCCCTCTTATTTTTGTTTTTTTATAGGTTGCGCTTCCTATGAACTTGATAGGAGGAATATGGAGAGGAAAATTGGCACCATTCAAAGTTAAGGTTAAAGGAGGAAATACACTGAGTGAAAAATCAACAAGTGGAAACACAAGGAAGGAGTTTAACACCCAATCTAGTAAAATGACTTTGCTAATTTAAAGCATTATATAGTTGATAAAAAAAAATTAAAAACTAATTTATAATTATATAAAATGTATTTACAAATTCTCCTTAAGAAAAAAAATCAAAACTAAATTTTTGAAAAATAATTACTATTTCATGAGAATTTATATAATATAAATATTATACACCTAAACAACAACTATTTAACCTTAACTAATTTATCATACAATGTTTAGTTTAGTCTTTGCACGTTATATAATTCTAACTCAAGTCCAGGTTAACATACGCAAAAGTTTATTGACGTTGCAGGTTGTAGATGAGGAAGACGAAATTGGGTGAAGGAAAAACTTATATACTATTTATAAGACATTATTAAAATAATGAAATCATAAATTAAATCAGATAAATTTTAATTGAGTGTTTTCAATGTAATTTAATTATTTTCATTCACAGTCTAGGTTTTAAAATTCGAAATAAATAATTAAGTTGTCCCATAATTGAATTATGGATCATCTTTAGCCAAACTTATGTTAATCTAAAAATAGATTCACACTTATCTTGAAAATATATCCAATTATTAAAATAATTAAGGTTTAATAGAATAAAAAAAGGCGTTTATTTTATAATACTCCAAAAGTTATAATCTCAAGACTTTTATTTCATAGAACTCCAAGTTTTTGTTTTTCTTTGAGAATTTTCTTTCTAGAACTTCATATTTTTAGCTTCAACCATTTCTAATGAGAATCTCTCTACACATACTTACAAGGTAGCTTTGAACTAGAGAATAAAACTTGAACTCTTCGTAGTCATCACACTTCAATGCCCAATTGCTCATTTACAGACATTGTTAAAAAAACTTTTGGTTCTCATTTTTAATTATTTTTAGATCAATAAAAAAATTTTATTCGGTTCACTAAAATATTACAGAGTAATCATTAGGGCTGGGCATAATTAACCTAATTGTACTAAACTATAGATTATCTTGTACTATAAAAACTAACTGTTTTTATTAAAAACTGAATTATACTGTTTTATGGTTCAATTTAAAAAAACTGAACTTTTGAATTGGTAGTTCAGTTAACTGCTTCAAATAAATGAGCTTTACAACCACGCAAACATAGCAAACATATCAAACTATCAAACATATCAAACTATCAAACGCAATCATAAGAAAAACACATTTTTATCATAACTCAAATAAATGAACTATTTGTTTTCTTATTAAATAAAAGTTATTGAAAAGTGTTTTTGAATAAACAAATATTCTAAATTAAATTTCTAAAATTACAATTTTAAGTGTTAGTTTAACAAAAAAATACTTTAAGAATTTAAATTAATTTTCAAAACTTATTCTAAAAAAATTTTAAGACAAAAAAGAAAAGACACATTTAATAGTATTTACAAATTGGTATGAATTATTTTTTTCTAATAAAACATGTAAATTAGTCATTTGTATGAATTTATATTTATATATCATACTTTTCATAATTATATATCATACTAATTTATTATTATTTTTCATTTAATTATTTATTTTTACTAAAAATTATTATATTATTGCAATTTATAAATGGATAGATTTTGTTAAGGTTTTTCTGATCAATTTTTTTATGTAACTTATGCAATTACATTTTATTTAAGTTTTTATATTATAAAGCAAGCAAGCAGTTACTGAAGCAGTTAACTACGGATATAAAAGTTCAGTTTTTTAAATTGAAAACAAAAACTAAAAATTATTCAAGGAAATCCAAGTACTGCATCCATATCTAATTTTATAAAGATTTTTTTTTCACCAAGTTCTAGGACAGACTCAACAAAAGGTTTGAGCCAATTCAGGTCAAATTCAAAACACTGAACCTGTTCCCATGCACGTTGGAGATCATCAATGTCTTTAATCTTCTTAGTCTTCAGAAAAAAAAGAACTTAACCCAGTGAATTGAGAGAACATTCAATAAAACATTTACTTTTCCTCGTCCTGTTCTCAAGGAGGGAGGGATAACGAGAACACAGGAATGAATTCTTTCTGCAACTCCAGTTGCTCTAAGAAAGCTGAAGCTGAATTCCTATCATAATGAAAATCTTTAAACATAATTCCCTGTATGCCACAATACAATAGCAAAAGATTAAAACCCAAACAAATAGCAAAAGAAACAGATTTTCATCACCAAGAAACCAAGTTTGAACGTTACCCGGATGAGCTTCCCCTTTACGTTCTCTGTTTTCTTTGCTTTTCTTTCTGGTTTTCTTAACCTAATCTTTCTTATTTATAGATAAACCCTACTATTCCGTTCTGTTTTTTTATTGTTTCAAATGTTAATTATTATTTTTTTACAAAAATAAAAAATCTGATCAAGAAACATATAATATCCAATGTAAAAAAAAATACATATTCTTTTTTTCAATGTCAAATATGAAATAAACATTATAATTTTATAAATATTAAATAAGAATATCAAATAACAATTAAATAAAAGTCAAAATAATTACTAAATGACCAATATAATTATATGGAAGATAATTTTTTATATGACAATATAAACAGTTTGTATGGTTAATAAATATATATTATTTTTTAAATGATAATATTTTAATAAGTAAAAATAAAATATATTTCTCTAAATTTAACTTTATTAAATGACCAATCAAATAATTAGAAATTATTAAGAAACAAAATTAAAAATAATTAATATTTTAATATAAGTTATTATTTAATAATTTATTAAATGACTAAGTAATTAGAAATTGTAAGGTAATAAAACTAAAAATAAAAAATATAGAACATGAGTTAATGTTTTTAATACAAATTATTCTTTAATAATAAATATATTAAAAATATATTAGAAATTTTTTTAAGATGATTAAAATGTGTTTAAGGGCACACATTAAAATAAGTAATTATCTATTTATTTTTAAAATTAACAAATTTTTAAAATAACTTTTAGGAATATATATCATAATTAAATCAATTAATAATATAATTCAAATTTTATACATAATTGACATTTTGGATATTGATATGAAAATTTTAAAATTGAGAAAATAATTAAAAACTAAAATAATAATTTATTAGATATTATATTATAAAGTTGAAATATATTGTTATTTTTATGGTAAATTAGTTTAAAAACCAATTAAATTGATAAAATAGTAAAATAACGGGGACAATTTTTTACATGGTAGTATAAACATTTTGTATAAAAATTAAAATTTAATAAATTTAAATTATTTTATATAACTAATGTATTTTTAAAAATAAATAATTTAAAATAAAAATAACTTAAACTCAATAAAAATAACACATGTAACAGAATCATGACTACAGCTAGGAAAAAACACCCACACAAATATGAGCTTCAGCAGTTAACTTCGTACACATAACCTACTTAGATTATGAAAATTGTAAACTCAATCAACAAGCAATTATTATTCACATGCTTGGATCGAAACCATTTAATCATGCAGCTTTTGGGGCAACCAACATTCTCTTATTTCTAGGTCACGATTTATGCAGAAAAGCACCTAGGTAACAATTCCGTGGTTCACCAGTTCACTCTTGCAAGTTGGCTTTTGCACCAAAGTAGGCAAATATGCCTTCTTTATTACCAAAATAGGCAAAATTTGACCGAAAGTGAAGTCGTGGGGGCCAAAACGACTTCAAAAGAAGAAGTCGTGCCCCCCTGCACGACTTCACACTGTTCATAGGTACAGTGTTGAAGTCGTGCATCCCAAAAACGACTTCTGGATCCTGTAATCGATTACATTGATTTGGTAATCGATTACAGAGTGTTGAAACTTTCTGAAAAAATCGCGCGCCCTGCGCCCCTCTGTTGCGCCCGAGCGCGGACGATCTGTATGTGGACGAGCGTTCACTGAAAATGGACGAGCGTCCACTTCTCCTGCCGAGCGTCCACTGAGCGCATCTCGACGAGCGTCCTCTTAGCTAGATGGACGAACGTCCTCTTAGCTTTCTGGACGAGCGTTCTCTCTGCTTGGCTGGACGAGCGTCCTCTTCTGCCTGGGTGGACGAGCGTCCTCTTCTGCCTGGGTGGACGAGCGTCCTCTTCTGCTTGGACGAGCGTCCGCTTCTGCCTGGACGAGCGTCTCTTCCGCCTTGCACCAAAACAACCTGGTAATCGATTACACATGTTTTGTAATCGATTACCAGTGCTTTTGGTGGCATACAAATTTGAAGTCGTGCAGGGTGGTCATGATTTCAACACTCTGTAATCGATTACCATTACATTGTAATCGATTACAAAGTCTTGAAGTCGTTTTTGGGGTGCACGACTTCAACACTGTTGCTATGAACAGTGTGAAGTCGTGCAGGAGGGGCACGACTTCTTCATTTGAAGTCGTTTGGGCCCCCACGACTTCCCCATTTTCGTAAATTTGGTTGAATTTGCCCATTTTGGTAATATTATAGGCAAATATGCCTAGTTTGGTGCAAAAACCCTTGCAAGTTTCTTTCGTTTTGGTGTTGATGTTGCGTTCTCCAATTTCACGGACATTGATGCCTTGTGAGCCCAATCAAAGTACAAATGGTGGGAGGAAAAGAAAGGAGAAAGCGTGAGTGACTATGGAAGGCAACGCGGCGGAAGGAGCGATGTCTGTCGCGAATGGTGAGCATCGCGCCACCAGCGAGCTTGAGAAGTGGGATCAGTACTGTTGACGTACGACTGGATTCTTGACTGTGGCGGAAGACCGACGATGGACTCGTCGCTTTCGCGGCGGCGACCTCCAGGTTGCACGGTGGTGTTCTCGGGGAAGGGGTATGTTCATTCCCAATTTGAGTTTCAGAATAGGAAGGGTGAAGGAGAAGATGGAGCCGCTGAAAGCTACGGCGGTGGCTCGAGTTTCGAGGGCTGTGATGGCTCCGGCGTCGCCGGAGAACTTGGCTGGTTAGGGAGGTGCAGCCGTGAGTGGATGTTGTGTCCTTGGACCTGTGCAGGCGAAGGAGGAGACACGTTGAAAAGATGAAGTTAGGGTTTGGGCAAGCCCAACCCATTTATGTGTCTTCTTGCACCACCTCTATTTTTATTTTACTTCATGCACTTCCATAATTGTTAACTCCACGTCCCTTATGTATTTTATTCTGTTGTATAGTTAAAGCATGCTGTCAATACCCAATTTCGTCCGGGTAAATATAATTCATCACAAAAATAAATAAATAAAAACATAAAAAAAAAAAAACCAAAATGAAAAATACTATTTATTTTACTTTTTGCACCCCCAAATTTTCTTTTAAACACTTAATCCAATGGCCCAAAATAATTTTACTTTTTTACTTCCTCACCACCCTTTCTCTTATCACACCCCACTCTCCACATCACCATCCACATCACCCTCCACATCTCATTCCACATCATCTACCTTTTTCATTTACTTTTTCCACATCATTTCCATATTAATTTTATATATCAACTTTTCTAATTTTTCCACTTACATTTTTTAATTATATCTTCTCCATCAACATTTTTTATTATCCATTTTTTCTCCACCTTATTTCTCCACCAACTTTTTATATTATTTCTTTCACTTAATTTCCACACCTAATTTCTCCACCAACTTTTTATATTATTTCTTTTCACTTATTTTCCACATTAACTTTTACTATTCACTATATTTTATTTCACCTAATTTCTCCACCAACTTTTTATATTATTTCTTTCACTTAATTTCCACACCTAATTTCTCCACCAACTTTTTATATTATTTCTTTTCACTTATTTTCCACATTAACTTTTACTATTTACTATATTTTATTTCACCTACTTTCTCCACCAACTTTTTATATTATTTCTTTCACTTAATTTCCACACCTAATTTCTCCACCAACTTTTTATATTATTTCTTTCACTTAATTTCCACACCTAATTTCTCCACCAACTTTTTATATTATTTCTTTTCACTTATTTTCCACATTAACTTTTACTATTCACTATATTTTATTTCACCTAATTTCTCCACCAACTTTTTATATTATTTCTTTCACTTATTTTCCACATTAACTTTTTCTATTCATCTTTTTTTTTAATTATATTTTATTTCATCTAAATTTTCCACCAACTTATTATATTACTTTTATTCATCAACTTTCTTCATCCTTAACTCTATAAATACCTACATTCTCTTCACTTCACACACACACAATTACATAATATCCATCTCTTCTCTCTCAAAATCTCTTCATTTCATCCCAAAACTCTACTTCATTTTTCTCTCATATTTTACTATTTCCTAATATAAAGCTATCTTCTTCATCTTCCATCTATCTTTCTCACAAGTTATTACAAGTAAGGTTTTATTTCATCACACAAATCTTCAACAAGGTACACATTTTCTCTTCATTCTATATATGCATTTTGATCATTTTTTTAGTTTATAAATTCATCTTGTTTTCTATCACAATTTTTCTTTATGCTTTTCACATTTCAACTCATCTATCCTTCTTAATAAAAAAATATAAAACTTTAAAAAACATGTAATAATATAAATATCGGTATGAGTACTTGTGCGATCGTACGCATCAGCCTAGTACTCATTACCCAAAATATAAAATAAACAAAAAAAAAGTCGTATGAGTACTTGTGCGATCGTACGCATCAGTCTAGTGCTCATTACGCAAAAATCTAAATATTTTATAAAAAATACCAAAAATATTTTAAAGGTTAAGCTCATGTGTGATCGCACGCATCGTCCTTGTGCGAAAAACCTTTTCTGTTTATTATATAAAAATACCAAAAAAAATATAAAATCTTCAAAAAACCAAAAATAACAACACTTTCAAGCAAACAAACAATCTTTCTAGCCAGAACTACGTGATCCTTGATTCTCCATCAAAAGTGGAGATACGTAGGAGCAAGGTCAGTCCTTGTCAGGTTCACTCTCCCAAAAATTCAAATTTATCCATAATCAAAATTCTCAAATTCTCAAACAATTCCTTAAACAAACTTTTCAAACAATTTCCAAAAAGAACTACGGAACCCTGATTTCTCATTCTGAATGAGAATACGTAGGAGCAAGGTCAATCCTTGTCGGGCCCAAAAAACTAAAAAAGTACATTTTGTTTCTTTAGAGTTTTATTTTAGGGGATAGTTAAACATTTTGAAAACCACATCATATTCGCGTATTTAATTAAAGATACTGCTTTAGGGCAGGCGTTGTAGGGTGCTAATACCTTCCCTACACGTAACCGACTCCCGAACCAAGAATCTCATTTTCGCAGACCATGCTTTATCATTTTATGGTTTTTCCGTAGTTTTCCAGAATAAACTATGGTGGCGACTCCCAATCTCTTTTTCAAAACCACGTTTATTTTTCCACGGATCGTCGTCCCGTCGCGATCCCGGTTGCGACACATGCTTTGACTACAATATCTGTTTTAATATTTCCTGATTTAAAAGAACCTTTCACATTTGAAATTGATCAGATAATAGTATTTTTTAGGTTTAATCCTTTACTACATCCCTATTTATGTACGAATATCTCAATTGGGTCCTCGTTTTTTAAAGTGTATCAAAATGGTCCTTAATTTTGAAAATTGATATCAATTGAGTCCTTTCCGTTAAGTTGGCTGGACGGCGTTAAAAAAATTGATGAGTGGATGCTGAGATGACGAACGAACGCTCGTCCACCAGGGAACGAACGCTCGTCCACCAGGGAACGGACGCTTGTCCACCAGGGAACGAACGCTCGTCCACCAGCGAACGAACGCTCGTCCACCAGAGAACGAACGCTCGTCGACCTCTTACTGCTGGACGACCGTTCGTTCCACACTGGACGAGCGTTCGTTCGCTGATGGACGAGCGTTCGTTCGCTGATGGACGAGCGTTCGTTCGCTGGTGGACGAGCGTTCGTTCGCTGGTGGACGAGCGTCCGTTCGTCATCTCAGCATCCACTCATCAATTTTTTTAACGCCGTCCAGCCAACTTAACGGAAAGGACTCAATTGATATCAATTTTCAAAATTAAGGACCATTTTGATACACTTTAAAAAACGAGGACCCAATTGATACATTCGTACATAAATAGGGATGTAGTAAAGGATTAAACCTATTTTTTACTGTAAGTTCAAAATTCACATATTGAGAATGGTATTTTTGAAAAAAATAATAATAAAAGAAGATACATTAATGAACAAAAGACAAACAAAAATAATAATCATCTTTATTTTTTAATACAACATAAACTTTTATATAAATCTTTACTTGTTACCTAACCTAGCTCTCAGAACATCCCGATCAACATATATTTGAATGGTAAATTTAGAATTTTTAATAAATTCAAATATATTGAGTTTAAGTTATTTTTATTTTAAATTATTTATTTTTAAAAATACATTAGTTATATAAAATAATTTAAATTTATTAAATTTTAATTTTTATACAAAATGTTTATACTACCATGTAAAAAATTGTCCCCGTTATTTTACTATTTTATCAATTTAATTGGTTTTTAAACTAATTTACCATAAAAATAACAATATATTTCAACTTTATAATATAATATCTAATAAATTATTATTTTAGTTTTTAATTATTTTCTCAATTTTAAAATTTTCATATCAATATCCAAAATGTCAATTATGTATAAAATTTGAATTATATTATTAATTGATTTAATTATGATATATATTCCTAAAAGTTATTTTAAAAATTTGTTAATTTTAAAAATAAATAGATAATTACTTATTTTAATGTGTGCCCTTAAACACATTTTAATCATCTTAAAAAAATTTCTAATATATTTTTAATATATTTATTATTAAAGAATAATTTGTATTAAAAACATTAACTCATATGTTCTATATTTTTTATTTTTAGTTTTATTACCTTACAATTTCTAATTACTTAGTCATTTAATAAATTATTAAATAATAACTTATATTAAAATATTAATTATTTTTAATTTTGTTTCTTAATAATTTCTAATTATTTGATTGGTCATTTAATAAAGTTAAATTTAGAGAAATATATTTTATTTTTACTTATTAAAATATTATCATTTAAAAAATAATATATATTTATTAACCATACAAACTGTTTATATATTGTCATATAAAAAATTATCTTCCATATAATTTGTGGGACCCCGGAAAATTAATTCTGATAAACACGTTGTCAAATCAAAATTTTTGAATGGGAAACCCTTCTGCAGTGCATTAAAAACGCACATGCATTCTCTCTGTCGCACTGCCAAGTGTCACCGAGAAAGAATGGGAGTCAAAAATGGGGATACAGGTGTCACCAGGAGAGACGCACGTTCGTGCGGATGTGGGAAGAAACAAAAAGAGAATTTTCTGGAAAAACCCTTCCTCTCTCCTGCACTCATCTTCTTCCTCCAAACTCAGACCCCATTCTCTCCTCCTTCTCTCTAGAACCCTTTCATCTTCTCTCTACTGTAACTCATCGTCTTCTTCTCCGATCAACTTTCAGAGACCGTGGAAACGTTCCCTGAGACGTGAGCGTCGTTCTGGACCAAACAGAACTGAGATTTGAGCTGGTAAGTTCTCGTCTCTGATCGTTCGTCTATTTGATTCATGCGAACCAAGTTCTGGTTGCATGCATGGGTTATAGGTCTGAGTTGTTTATGATTTTTGGTGTCTTAGATTAAGTGAAAGTTGTTGAGTGACTCCTTGGATAGAAAGCTGTAAGAGGACGAACAAAACCCTTGCATTTGGGCGTTCACTACTGAACCAGGTAAGGGAAGCTTTAGTAATTTAATTGATACTTGTTTGTTGTGTGTGAAAGCATGAAGTTTACTGGATGTATGAAATGTATGATGGTTAAGTATGTATGAACGAGCACTGTTGTACTGTATGTATATGTGTGATATTGTTTGAACTGCATGTTGAGGATGAAACGTATGAATAGGGAAGTGAATAATTTCTGTATGGTATGAGATGATAATATGAATTCTGTAATGTATGAGATTTATGGTGGGGATAAATTATAAGATATGAATCGTATTAAAACTGTGAAGTTATGGTAATGAAAAATCTGGGAAATATAATAGTTCTTGCTTGATAATGCACGCTCGTCATCGAACGGTCTTATACCGTTCGGTTTCCCCTGAAAACAACTTAGAATGGGACTTCTTTCATTTGGAAAGGACTCTGTTTAAGAACGAGCGTCTTCTTATGAAAGGCTAGGTTTGAGCGTTCGGCTCATCCTAGTGGTGTCCAACGATCGCTATAAAATGAAGTTATATTAGTAACGCTCGGTTTTGTAATCCGGCGTTCGTTATAGGTAGCGCTTAGTCTTATACTGAGCGTTCGTCCAAATGAGCTCTCGGTCTCATATCGAGCGTTCGTTCTAATTAGTGCTCGGTCATCTACCTAGCGTTCGTCCTAAGTAGTGTTCGGTTTTATACTGAACGCTCGTCCTTATATTTGATTCCCGAACGAACGTAAATAGCGTTCGTCCAAAAATATTAGTTGACGTTCGGTCATTGACTGGCGGTGTTGTATCTTGAATTAAATCACGCTCGGTTTATTTATTTAAAGAAATTGTAGTATCTCTATCCATTGGATTCGACCTCGAGTCATTGTATTTCAATTATTCTAAGTAGTATTCAGAACTTCTAGAGTCAATTCCCTTTAACTGAGTTAAGTATTCGTAACGTCCGTCAGAGGACTGGGGTTCGTTTCTTTTGTTCAGAAACGAGGATTTCTCTGTACTTTGATAACAGTCGTCCTTATTTTGAAAAGGGATGAACGTTCGTCATTTTATGAAAGTGGAACAAAGAATAAAAATGTGAATAAGAGGAAAGACTAAGATGTGCGAACGGTATTTTGGATGAAATATTGGAAGTGGATTTTGAACAAGCGTTCCAAGGAGGAACGTCTCTATGATCTGAATGTGGTAAGTTGTGTAGTATGACCATGGTAAAATTACTGATGGCTGTTCATCCTGATATTCCGTGAGTGCTCGTCCTCATGTAGAGGGGAGTAGGTCATGCGTGGGAATGGCAGGAGGTCCTAGTCCTACTGAGTACTTTGGACTGATAGGGCTAACCTCGGGTGGCAGCTGATGAGTGTTTCCAGTTACCACACCACCCGAGTGCACGAACGCCTGTAGTTACATGGATTCATACAGTCCGGACGGTAGTCATTTTATGAGAGTTGGATAATTTATTCTATGCTGATTCATTGTTGAATGTCTTGTATGTTAAATTCTTATGCTAAATTGTATGTGAGTGGTATGAATTAAATTACCTAAGCTTACCCTTGCAATTTCCTTGTTTTGTCTACTGGTTATGTACGTCCGTCTTGTCAATGCAATGATCATCCGTGTGGATGTGAGCAGACGGAGAGGCGCTACTTGAAGAAACGCTGGAAGAAGAAAATTTGGAGGACGCCAATCTGGTCGAAGTAGAGGTTAAAGCCGAGCCCTAGAGCGCTCGTTCAGTAGTAGCTGTTAGTGTTTTTGGATTGTATTTTGGGGACGTTCGGTTATTTAATTTCGTAAAACCGTTCGTCCAGAGCTTGATATTTTGTAGATAGATTTCGAACCCTGTATATCTCGTACGTTCGGCTTCTAATAGCTGTTATGTTTAAGACTGCACTGTTAATTCTGTAAATGTGATTAGTTCTAATTAATGGTAATTACTATTTATTAGGATGTTACATTTATTGGTATCAGAGCAGTTTTGTTCTTTTAAGGACACGTAGGGTTATGAGTACAAAAGATTAAAGGGGAATTTTAATATTTTGCTATTTGTTTGGGTTTTAATCTTTTGCTATTGTATTGTGGCATACAGGGAATTATGTTTAAAGATTTTCATTATGATAGGAATTCAGCTTCAGCTTTCTTAGAGCAACTGGAGTTGCAGAAAGAATTCATTCCTGTGTTCTCGTTATCCCTCCTCCCTCCTTGAGAACAGGACGAGGAAAAGTAAATGTTTTATTGAATGTTCTCTCAATTCACTGGGTCAAGTTCTTTTTTTTCTGAAGACTAAGAAGATTAAAGACATTGATGATCTCCAACGTGCATGGGAACAGGTTTTGTTGAGTCTGTCCTAGAACTTGGTGAAAAAAAAATCTTTATAAAATTAGATATGGATGCAGTACTTGGATTTCCTTGAATAATTTTTAGTTTTTGTTTTAGTCTCTAAATAAGACAGAAGAGAACTGTTTTCTATGTTATTCCTCTTGTTTCATAATGGTGAGTTTAAATATATTTATAGAATTTAGAATTTTTGATAATTTCCACATGATTACTAGGTCTAGGTATAATTAGTCTAACTGTACTAAACTCTATCTTTACTATAAAAACTAAATTATTTTTATTAAAAACTGAATTATACTATATTGCAGTTCAATTTAAAAAACTGAACTTTTATATCCGTAGTTAACTGCTTCACAGTAACTGCTTGCTTGCTTTATAATATAAAAACTTAAATAAAATTTAATTGCATAAGTTACATAAAAAAAATTGATCAGAAAAACCTTAACAAAATCTATCCATTTATAAATTGCAATAATATAATAATTTTTAGTAAAAATAAATACTTAAATGAAAAATAATAATAAATTAGTATGATATATAATTATGAAAAGTATGATATATATAAATATAAATTCATACAAATGACTAATTTACATGTTTTATTAGAAAAAAATAATTCATACCAATTTGTAAATACTATTAAATGTGTCTTTTCTTTTTTGTCTTAAAATTTTTTTAGAATAAGTTTTGAAAATTAATTTAAATTCTTAAAGTATTTTTTTGTTAAACTAACACTTAAAATTGTAATTTTAGAAATTTAATTTAGAATATTTGTTTATTCAAAAACACTTTTCAATAACTTTTATTTAATAAGAAAACAAATAGTTCATTTATTTGAGTTATGATAAAAATGTGTTTTTCTTATGATTGCGTTTGATAGTAAGCTCATTTATTTGAAGCAGTTTTGGTCACCTTTGAAGCAGTTAATTAGTTAACTGAACTACCAATTTAAAAGTTCAATTTTTTTAAATTGAACCATAAAACAATATAATTCAGTTTTTAATAAAAACAGTTAGTTTTTATAGTACAAGATAATCTATAATTTAGTACAATTAGGTTAATTATGCCCAGCTACTTTTTAATATTTTAGTGAACTGAATAAATTTTTTTTATTGATCTTCTCAACACTCAATTTCGTCCGGGTTGATCAATAAATTTATTTTCATCATAAAAAATGTGAGAACCTGATAAATTAATACACACTAATTCATTCTCTGATCACTATTTAATGCACCGTGACATGTCAAAATGCACTCACACTTCCACTGCATGCGCCTGCCATGTGTCACGGTTGGAGCATTCTGAGAAGGTTAGTGGGAGACAAGTGGCGTGTGGAGGTTGGGGAGTTTATTCTGCTTGGGAAGAGAAAAATAATTCTGAAAAACTCTCCCTCTTCCTCTTGCATGCTTCATCTTCTTCTCAGAATTTCTGCTTTCAAATTCTCTGCCCTCTCTCTAAACCGTTTTCATCTTCTCTCTAAGATAACTCACCATCAAACCTCTGATCTCATTTCAGACACCATAGAAACCTTCCCTGCACTGTGAACATCATTCTGATCCGAACAGAATTGAGAACTGAACTGGTAAGCTCTCGTCTTTGCACCTTCGTCCATTTAGTTCATGCAAACCAAAATTCTGGTTGCATGCATGAGTTAGAAGTCTGATCTGTTTACGATTTTGGTGTGTTAGATTAAGTTGAAGTGGTTGAGTGAATTTCTGATAGAAAGTCGTGAGAGCACGAGAGAAACTCTAAGCATTTGGAAGTGCACTGCTAGATCAGGTAAGGGAAGCTTATAAGTTTAATTCATACTGCTTGATTTTTGTGATATGAGTTGCATGTATGTAAAGTCTGATGTTTGAGCTGTTATGAACGGTTACTGATATCTGATATGATTTCTGATGTTGGTTTAATCTGTCATGAACAAATACTGCTTGTATGTATTATATATGTTGTTTTTGATTTTGATTAAATGCATGTTGACCTGATCATGTATAAATGGAGTATGGTGATTGTATAGTTGGAATGATTCAAATGTTGAAATCTGTATGATGATGATGTTTAAGGTGAATTAAATCTGGAATGAAAGTTATACAGTTATAAATTGGAAATCTGGAAAATTTTGCTAAGGTTGAGAAATCTGAAATTTCATTCTTTCCCACTGATAAATGACGTTCGTCCCTGTACGGTCTTAAACCGTTCGGCATTTCAGTAAAGTAACTTAGATTGGGATTCTTTCATTTGGAAGGAATTCTGCTCATGAACGAGCGTCCCAAATTGAATGTCTGAGCGTTCGTCTAGCTCAGCAATATTTAAATATTTAAAACTTTATGAATAAGTAACGCTCGGTCTTATACCGAGGCGTTCGTCCTAATTAGCGTTCGGCCTTATGTTGAACGTTCGTCTTTGATAGCGCTCGTCCTTATGTCGAGCGTTCGTTTTTCATAAGCGTTCGGCCTTATGTCGAGCGTCCGTTCTCAATAAGCGCTCAGTCTTATCACGAGCGTCCGTTCTGAATCTCGCTAGGTCTTTTACCTCGCGTTCGTACTACGTGAATATTCAATTGATAAAATAGCGTTCGTTCAAAGTATTTAAATATTCATTTTTCTTTGCGTTCGTTCCATTCCTGGAATTGGATTCATATGTAAATCTCTTGAAAAATAATTCTAAGTGTTCTTGACCCTCCTTTGTACATTAAATCTGGTTCAAGTTTCTATCATGATTATTTTCTAAGTACCAGTACACTTCAAGTCGAGTCAGTTCATTTAACAGAATCCACAGAAATTACGTTCGTTCTAAGTATTTTTCCTGAGTATCCAGTGAAGTTATTTGGACGTTCGTCCTGAGTGTTCAGTGGACTGTACGTTCGTTCTGTTATTCTCTTACAGTTAAAGATGAAATTGATGTTACATCATATTGAATTACAGTGTGAACACTATATGGATTGAATCTATGATTATGGATATTGGATGAGCGTTCCAGGGAGGAACGTCTCTTATATGATTGAATATTGAATTGGTAAAGTATGACTGTGGTTAGTTAATGCTGGCTTGGTCCATCCTGATATTCCGTGATGCTCATCTTCACGTAGAAGGGGGTAGTCATGTGTGGGAATGGCAGGAGGTCTTTCGTATCCCTCACTTAGCAGGGGCGAAGGATTTACCTCAAGTGGAAGCTGATTAGGTATATCCCGGCTACTACACCACTTGGGTGCAAGGACGCCTATAACTACATGGTT
This sequence comes from Vigna umbellata, assembly GCF_029865625.1. Taxonomy (NCBI): domain Eukaryota; kingdom Viridiplantae; phylum Streptophyta; class Magnoliopsida; order Fabales; family Fabaceae; genus Vigna; species Vigna umbellata. The sequence goes on from NC_142171.1 coordinate 37,323,082, forward strand.
CATACAGTCCGGACGGTCTGTCTTATATATCTTTCTATGTTAAATTACATGATTAAGTTACTTGATGTATGTGTGAATCGAATTACGAACTGTATGTGTGTTGTATTAATTAAACAGTATAAGCTTACCCTTGCGTTTTCCATTTGTGTTGTCTACTGTCCATGTGCTTTCGTCTTGTCAAAATGCAATGATCATCCGTTGTGGATGTGAGCAGATGGTGATGCATCCCTTGAAGTCATGTTGGAAGAAGAAAATTTGGAGGATGCAAATCTGGTGGAAGTTGAAGTTAAAGCCGAGCCTTAGAGTGCTCGTTAGTTTAGTACTGTATTTATATTAGCTCATTTTTGGACGTTCGGTTATCATCTTGTAAAACCGTTCGTTATTAGTGCTCGTTATTTTGAGCTGTAATTTGTAACTCTGGAACCTTAAGTTGTTCTGCTTTATTTTCTCTGCACTTGGATACGCTCGTTATTTGTACACCAGCCGTTAGGCTTTGAACTTTGGTTTCCTGTTAATATTAAGACTGTTTACTGTTCACTGTTAATTGTAATTAATTCTGAATTATGGTATTACTATATTTTGGGATGTTACATTAGTGGTATCAGAGCAGTTTTGTTCTATTAAGGGACACTGTAGGGTTATGAGCGCACTGTGTTTTTGCTGTGTGCTTATTGCATGTTTAATGAGTTATTATTGTTTTAACTCTTGGACATAACTAACGCTCGTTTGTTTTTCTCTGCATCCAGAGAACAAATGGCACCTAGACTTCCTCCTCCTCCTCAACCGAATGAGTCCGATACGTCCAGCAACACTAGGTTGTTGGAAACCGTGGTTGAAAGGCTGCATCAACAGAACACAACGTTGCTGGAGCAGAACGCCACCCTGATGCAGCAAAACCAAGCTGCTATGCAAGGTTTGGAGGCCTCGCGTGTCAATTCTGAAAACACTCAAAGGCAATTGATGGAGATCTTAGCTGCTACCAGACACACTCCGGGAGCGTCTTCTTCTAACGCTGCCCCAACTGCAGCTGAATGGAGTTTGGAGAGTTTCCTCCAACATCATCCGGCTAAATTCAGTGGGAAATGCCTTCCTGATGAGGCGGACCAATGGCTAAGGGATATGGAGAGGATCTTCAATGCTAAGAGGTGTCCGGATGAGAACCGTTTAGCGTACACTGAGTACTTGTTGACGGGAGAAGCAAGCCACTGGTGGGCGAGCGCTAGAGCCATCTTAACGGACGCTCAACAACCAGTCACGTGGGAAGTTTTCAGGAATAAATTTTATGAAGAATACTTCCCTGACAGCGTTCGTTTTGCAAAGGAAGTTGAGTTCTTGCAGCTGGTTCAAGGGGGTATGTCAGTTTCAGAATACACCAATAAATTCAAGCACCTTGTGCGGTTCAATACTATGGCAACCAGTGAGGAGTGGCAGTGTCGGAAGTTTGAGAACGGTCTAAGAAGTGATTTGAAGGTTATGATTTCAAGTTTGTGCATAAGAACGTTTCCTGCCATGGTTGAGAGGGCCAAAGTTTTGGAGAAAAATATGGCAGAAGCTGAACGACACAAGAATCAACAACAAGTTAGTAGAGGACCAATTGTGTCCAGGGGAGGTTCTGTTCAAAGGAGACTACCTTACGCTCGTCCGAATCAATCAGCCAATACGAGTGGTTCTCAAGCATTGATTCCTGTCGGACAAACTGGACAAGGAAATGTAACTTGCTTTCAATGTGGGGGGCCGCATTATCGTTCGTCCTGCCCTCAGCTAGTGGGAGGAAAACACTGCAACCGATGTGGACGAAATGGACACGTGGGGAACGAGTGTAACATGAGTGGAAGAGCAGTGATGAGACCACCAAACGCTGGAAGAAATCAGCCCAGGGGGGGACGAGCACAAGCAGTAGGTCGTGTGTACGCTATCACTGGAGCGGAGGCAGCAAGCGCAGGTAATCTTATAACTGGTGAATGCTTGCTGTTTGGAATGCCTTGTCATGTACTGTTTGATTCTGGGGCGACGCATTCCTTCATCTCGAAGGCGTGTGTTGAAAAGCTGGGAATAGTGGAGAGGGATATGCAGTTTGACTTGGTGGTATCAACACCAGCGGCTGGAGAGCTTAGGACATCTACCGTGTGCATTAGATGTCCTATTGTGGTTGAGGGGCATAGTTATAAGGTGAACTTAATCTGTTTACCTTTGAAGGACTTGGAAATAATTCTAGGAATGGATTGGTTGGCTACCAACCATATTATTATAGATTGTGGGAAGAAGGAGTTAGTCTTTCCAAATGAAGAAGAGGAAGAACTGTCAATCACTCTTGGGCAGTTTAAGGAGGACATCATGGAGGGAGCAAGCTGTTTCCTTATCATGACGTATGAAGGCAATGAGATAGAGCGTTCATCCAATGTTGATAACAGTGGAGGACGAACAGTAGTGGATGAATTTCCAGATGTTTTTCCGGATGAAGTACCTGGTCTACCTCCCATCCGTGAGGTAGAATTCACAATTGATTTGGTAACCACTGCTGCACCCATCTCGGTTCAACCATATAGAATGGCACCAGCTGAGTTGGCCGAACTCAAGAAACAGATTGAAGAATTGATGGACAAGAGGTTCATCCGTCCAAGTGCTTCACCATGGGGAGCACCTGTGTTGTTGGTTAAGAAGAAGGATGGCAGCTCACGGCTATGCATTGATTATAGGCAACTTAATAAGCTGACCATCAAGAACAAGTATCCACTGCCAAGGATAGACGATCTTCTAGATCAGTTGCATGGTGCGTGTGTGTTTTCTAAGATTGACTTACGTTCGGGCTATCATCAAATTAGAGTGAAAGAGGAGGATATTCAGAAGACTGCATTCTGATAACAGTTGAAAAACTGTTATTTTCATGCTTAAAAGTGATACTAAAAGCAACCTTTAGACTTAGAAACTAGCTTGAAATCATGCATTTTGTTTATATTTTCAGAAATAAGAGAGCTGGACAGGTTTATGCTTGATTTGAGTGTTTTTGTGCAGGTTTTGAGGTGAATTTGGTGAAAGAAGTGAAGAATGAGAGAGAGGACATTAGAAAAGACAAGAAAGAGTGCAAAAAGGAGAAGTCGAAGGCACCGCTCAGCGGTAAACTACCGCTGAGCGGCACTCAAGAGGTGGCGTTGGAACCGCTGAGGGGCAAATGGCCGCTGAGGGGAAGAAAGAAGACGCGTAACCACCGCTGAGCGGTAAATGGCGCTGAGCGGCACTTTTTGGGCTTGGGCTTTTGTAATCTTTTGTAACTCTAGATTAGTATATAAGGGCTTGCACGTCCTTTAGTTAGGTATCTTTGGCAGAAACGAGGCAAACACTCTCTCTTTCACCCCTTTGAAGGAGGATCTTGGATGCTCAGGCTACCTCTTCACCTTTATTGGGTTTATTCTTTCATACTTTCATTGTTATTCATCTAGGTTCACCATGAATATGGTGAACTAAACCTTGTATGTTTGTTGGGGAATCAATGTAATCTCTTGAAGCTCTCATATATGGATTTGTTGAATACATCTTTGAATTAAGACATATGCTTTCTTTTCATCATTAGTTAGGGTTTTTCCTCTTTGCTCAATGCTTGCATTGTTTAACTCATTCTAATGCATGATTATTGGTTTTGTTGATACGGACACGTACGGGGAAATCTAGATCCGGGGAATTTCTCCCAATATTTTACTGACAACATTATATTGGTTGCCTTAAGCTCCTGCACTCATGAACTAATCATTAGGAATGCTAGGAATTGTATGAACTATTTGATTAGGGAGAAGCCATCTAGAATGGTACATTAGAGAGTGGCATTAACAATGATGATTTGAAAGAGGAATTCCTAAAATATATGAGAGTGGATGAGATGAAATTGACCCCCAACAACATATTCATTCATTTAATCCATTGAAAGTGTTTATCTTATGTCTTTGCCATTGATCAATTCATGCATACATGTTTATTTTCGTCTTGCATATTAAAATTTCAATTATTGTTTTCTTAAGTCTTAGCTAATCAAGAAATCACATAACTAAACTAGGCCGTGAGTCCTTTGGGAAGAACGATACTTGGTCTTACCAAGTTTTATTACTTGAACGATTCGGTCATACTTGCCGATTGTGAAACAAGTTTGTGACATCATATTTTGGTGCTTACAAATTTGTCCATCAAAGTTTTTGGCGCCGTTGCCGGGGACTCGTGGTTTAACTGGTTAATTTGTGTGATTATTGATTATCTTTGACTTATTTTTTTATTTTATTTTAAATTTCGAATTTTTATTTTATTTTATTTTATTTTTCTGTTTATATTTTTCAGTTTGTATTTTATTTGATTTTATCTTATTTTTTTTTCTGTTTTCTGTTTTTCTGTTTTCTGTATTTATTTTCTGTTTTTTTTATTTTTCGGTTTTTATTTGATTTTATTTTATCTTTTTAGATTAGATTTTATTTTATTAGATTTTATCTTTTTATCTTTTTAGGTTAGATTTTATTTTATTCTTATTCTATCTTTTAGGTTAGGTTAGATTTTATTTTATTTTATCTTTTAGATTAGATTTTATTTTTTTTAGATTAGGTTTTATTTTATTTTATTTGATTCTATCTTCTAAATCTTTTATCTTCTTATATCTTTTCAATTTTTATTTTCTTCTATATCTTTTTGTGCTAACAAATCTTTTCTAGGGTTTTGTTTTCTTGTGCATGCAGAAGGCAATTCGAACTAGAAGTAAGAAAACAACAGAACCACTACTTGAAGGGCTAGACGAGAGTAGAAGGAGGAGAAGAATCAGAACGTCCAGAGAACTTTTCCCTTCTCCTGAAACTCTCCTACACTCATCACCACAAGGTTCTGTTCACAGCACAGGGAGTATGGAGAACAATAATAATGCTAGAAGAACTCTTGCAGATTACACTAATCTTGCTGGACCTCAGCACTTCAATAGCATAGCTCGACCTAGAGTCAATGCAGCCAACATGGAGGTCAAACCAGCATTAATTCAACTGGTAAAGAGTAATCAATTTAATGGGTTATCACATGAAAGCCCATATGAGCACCTTACAACATTTAATGAGATCTGTAACACGGTCAAGATCAATGGGGTGCCAGACGAAGCTATCAAACTTAGCTTGTTTCCTTTCTCATTGGGGGGCAATGCTAAGCTTTGGTTGAACTCTTTTCCAGAAGAAAGTTTCACGGAGTGGGAAGCAGTGGTTACAAAGTTTCTAAGCAAATACTTCCCACAATCTAAAGTGACTAAAGGAAAGCAAGAGATATCTTCATTCAAGCAGGGCATGGAGGAATCACTGGGACATGCATGGGACAGGTATAAAAGCTTGTTACGTAAAACTCCTACGCATGGCTTTGAAGATCAAGAAGTAGTCCTAACTTTCCTTGGAGGGCTTGGTTCACAAACCAAGATGATGTTGGATGCCTCAGCTGGAGGCAATATCAAATGGAAGACTCCAGAGGAAGCAACTGAAATTATTGAAAATATGGCTACAAGTGATAATGAGCTTCACAATGAAAGAGGCGCCCCTATGCAACAGAAAGGGGTTCTTCAATTACAAACCCATGATGCTCTGCTAGCACAGAATAAGATTTTAACTCAACAGCTGGAAACTCTGACCAAAACTCTTGCTTCACTACCTAAAGAGTTAAAATCTGCTGCACAGGTACAAACCCAGTTGTGCGAACTATGTGGAGGTGATCACATCAATGGCCAGTGTGCTTTTCCAGTAGAGGCCTTGGAGGATGTTAACTTCATGGCTAATCAGTTTCCATACCGTCAAGGGAATTATAATCAGGGTTGGAAACCACATCCAAGCATTGGCCAAGGACAAACTGGGCAGGCTAATCAGTTTAATAAGCAGCAGCAGCAACCAACTTTGTGGCAACAATTATCTATGCTTAATGACAGATCAACAAAGTTGGAAGAAACTCTTCAGCAATTCATCCAAAAAACTGAATCTTCTCAAAAGAGCACTGAAGCTGCTATAAAGAATCTGGAGATTCAGATGGGTCAGATCACCAAGCAATTGGAAGAAAGACCCAACAGAAACTTTGGGGCTAATACTGAGGTTAACCCCAGAGAAGAGTGCAAAGTGGTCAAGAGTGTAAATGAAGAGATCATTGAGTTGGAAGAAGAAGAAGAAACAGAAGAAAGAAGAGAAATAGAGAGTGAAAATAATTTTCCTTTTCCAATAAATCAGGAGAAACAAATGGATTTCACAGAATTATTTAATATGTTGGATAATGAAGCACCTTGGGAGCAGATTCTACAGAAAATCACAGTTTACACAAAATCTGATGAGAACATCTCTACAAAGAAAAGACGTAGAGATGAGGAAGCAAAGAAGTGTATAGCTGTTAAAAAAGAGCCATTCCCTCCTAAAGCATCTGATCCAGGCAGCTTTTCTATCCCTTGTTCTATAGGGAAGAAAAAGGTAAAGAAAGCTCTCCTTGATTTAGGTTCAAGTGTTAACTTGATGCCTTATTCTTTACTGGAGCAAATTGGCAAGGTTAAAATGAAACCTGCAAAGGTTAGAATAGTAATGGCCGATGGATCTTCAAAGGAGTCAAGTGGAATTGTAGAGGACATTATAGTTTGTGTTGGCAAACTTCAGTTCTTGGCAGACTTTGTGGTGATGAAGATGGAGACCGAGAAGATACCTATCATACTTGGAAGGCCGTTTATGAAAACGGCTAGGGCTATCATTGATGTGAATGAAGGTATAGTGGTTCTCCAAGACAGAGAGGAGAGAGTGGTGGTGGATGTGTTCAAAGATGAGATACAAGCAAAGGAGGAAGAAGCCAGTTATAAAGCTGCATTTCGAGATGCACCCATAACTAGAGGTAAAAATAAAAATCTTAAGGTTTTTGATAACCATTGTTTGTATTTTCAGGCACCCAAGGTAGAAGAGATTGGAAAAGGAGAAGAAGTTCCTAGAGACTGGAAAAAATTAAGACTCCAACTTGGCACACCTGTAAGACTCAAGAACAAGTTGTGGGTCATTAAAGGCTTTAAAGAGAAGGAGATGATAGAGATAGAGTCTCCATATTCTAGAGAGTCCAAAACAGTCCAAAGGAAGCAGTTGAAAGGTTGGTGGAAGGACTACATCAATTATAAAGAAGATGGAATGTGAGCTTTAACAGGGTCAAGCTAGTGACGTTAAAGAAGCGCTTGCTGGGAGGCAACCCAGTGGATTTACAAACTTTTGATTTGGTTTTGTAATTTATAATTTGTGAATATTATTCTGTAATTATTTTTGTTGGATTTAGCATCTACTGAAGGATGCTAGGTGGTTAAGTATCTACTGAAGGATACTAAGTTTGTAACACCTACTGATGGGTGTTGGTGAGAAGATTTTGCACCTACTGATGGGTGCTGGTAAGTTTGAAACACCTACTGATGGGTGTTGGTGGATTTTGGGTCAGGCTCGTGACGTTAAACAAGCGCTACCTGGGAGGCAACCCAGTTGATTGATTGTTTTCTGTTTGTCTATTTTAGTTAGGGTTTGCATAAGCATTTTTAACATTGAATTGCAGGGAACCTATGAGGGGTATGCTAGGAAGGCACGTAGGTCAAGAAAAGAAGGAGAAGGGCACATCACGAAAGTGCCGCTGAGCGGCAATTACCGCTGAGCGGTACTATTGCAGATGGGCTTAAGTTCCCCTTAGCGGAACCCGAGCTCATTGGGGTATTTTTAAACCCTAAGCTGCGCGTTTTTATATTCTTTCAAGCTCTTCTCTGCATTAAGACTCCCACATATCTCCTCTTAGGTTTCCCACATCTTTTTACTCTTCCCTCTTTAGAAAATTTCTCTTCCACTCATTTTTACACTAGTGTGCTATCAAAGTTTGGGGTTGGAAGAGAGCATTCTAGTTTGGAAGCATTCTCATATCATCTAGCATCTCCACCCAAGTAAGTAAAATGCATTTTGTTCATTCTAGGGTTCTTGAAATTGACTGTGATTGTCAAAGCATGAATATTTAGGGGTTTTGATTTCTATGCATGATTTGATGATATATTTGATGTTTGAACCGATTAAACTGCTTGATTATGAACTGGAAAACTGAAAATTGCATTTGGGTGGAGTTAGGACAGTTTAAAAACGAGATTTGCAAAAATCTGCAGATCACCGCTGAGCGGCATTTACCGCTGAGCGGCACTCTGCCAGATTTGCTTTTTCTGGTTTGTTGCGTGTTTGAATGTGGCACTGGTGGCGCTGAGGGGAAATTCTGGCCCTCAGCGGTGGTTTAGCTTCAAAAGGAGTTTTGTTTTGTGTTTACTAATGATTAACATCATGTTCTGTGGTTTTGGATTTATGTTTGAATGCAGGAATGGCATCCTCTTCAGGAAAGAGATTGAAAACCATGGCAACCAAGAGAAAGGAAAAGGAACCAGAGCAGCCCCATAATGGCAGGTTCCTCTCTAGGACACATGAGAAGCACTTTAGGGTGGTTCAGGACAGGAGACTTCTAATGGAGAGAAAAGTTGGAATGATACCTAACTTTGCTCCTCAATTTGGAGAGCAAGTGTTAGGGAATGATTGGGGAAAGCTAACCACTTATCAATCACATGCCAACATAGCTGTGGTGAAAGAATTCTACACCAATGCAAAGAAGATTGGTGATTATCCAGCTGAGAATTATTTGGGCTATGTTAGAGGCCATGCTATCAGGTATGATCCTGACTCCATCAATAACTTTCTGGATACTGTGTGGGCTGGTGAGCAATGCCAGTTTGCTCTTAGCATGGAGGAAGGTGCTGACTTTGAGGATGTTGAGAGAGTATTGTGCATACCTGGAGGACACTTCCAAAGGAATAGATCTGGCTCAGTGGTTAATATTAGGAGGACAGATTTGACTCCTCTTGCAAAGTATTGGATGGCATTTTCTCATGCCAACATTCAGCTATGTTCACATGTGTCAGATATTACTCTCAGCAGGGCACTCTTCATCTACTGTGCTATCAGAAACTTGAATGTTAATATTGGGCAGGTGATAGCTGATGAGATTAGTGTGTGTGCTAACACTTCAAACAACAAAGCACCACTGGGACATCCTTCTTTGATCACTCACCTTTGCAAGCTAGCTGGGGTGGACACTTCTGTTGATGGAAGGCCATCTAAGACATACATTGGACCTCTTACTAGAGCCATGGCTAAGAGAGTTCAAGAGGAAGAAGGATCACTTAATATTTTGCTTCTATGGAAGGTGAATTATCTTAAACCTTCTTCTCTTAATTAAGCATGTTTACTTTGTTTTGTAGGATTAAATAAATTGGAGGGAGCAGTTGCCAACATGGCATTTGGCACGTGAAAGGAAGAATGGTTGGATAAGCTTGCTGCCAAAGTCATATGCACCCAGCCAAAACCCCAAAATAGCCCAACGTTGGATGAGGAGATGCTTCAAACACGTGAGGAGCTAACCTAGAGCAAGGCATGGGATTTGCTGGAAGTTTTTAGTGTTGCTGTTAGGCTTCCCATTTGAAATTAGGCGGGAGTTCATTTCAGAAAAGAGACCCATCTTCACTTATAAATAGGATGGTTTCTTCCTTGTATGGTACTTTAGAGCTATGCCCAAATGCTGAGAAATATATTCCAGTCTTGCATTCTGCTCTTGAGTCAAAATTGCTTGCAATTTCTTCATTTTCTCTCAAGCTTCCTTCCATTATATGAAGGCTTTCTGAGCTGAGAGGCTTCACTCATTTTACCTTGCTTCATTCAAACACCTCCATCAACATTTACTCCATCAAGTCCGCTGCACACCAACACACCTACACACCTCTGATCTGGGAGCTTCAGGCCACTGGATTCCTCTGGAATTTGGCTCCATCAAGTGGTATCCAGAGCTTAGGTTCTCCACGCACCAAGGAGCTAAGCATTTCTTCTCATTCTGCAATTTAATTCTGCTGAATTCCATCTCTGTTTCTGTTTTCTGTTTCTGTTTTCTGTTTCTGTTTTCTGTTTCTGTTTCTGTTTTCTATTTCTGTTTCAGTTTTAATTCTGCTTCTGTAATTCTATTCCAGCCTTTAATTCTGTGTTCTTACAGTGTATTATGTCCATTTTTCATTTTAAACGGTGAATCATTTCTTGTTTGAGTCAATTCCAGCTTTGAACTTTAAATTCTGTTTTGTCTAAAGTCTTGTGCAAACTACTGTTGCTGTTTTAACATTGTCACTGTTTTGAAATTGTTTCTATTGAGTTCTGTGCTTACCAGTGATATACAAGCTGTTTGTTACCATTAGAGGCAGTGATGAGTTGATCTAGCCTTGGTAATATAGGCTGAAGCATCCAATAAGCCAAACTGGTTGTAAAATTCTGTTAAAATCTGATGCAGAATTTTGTTTGCTGTTCTAAATCATCAAATCTGTTTTCAGCTGGTTTTGATTGATTCTAAAGCTTGATACAACATTGTTTAGTGTTGTTGAATGATGCTAAGAGTGTAGCCAACCATAACAAGCAATGAAATGCAATTTGCATAGCTTGGTTGTGCATAGACACTAGTCATTTGTTATTTCAGATTTAAATTTGGTTTATCACCGTGCCAATTTTCATTGCATAGTTTAATCTGAGTTTGTCATGCTAAGCATCTTTAATTCCAGCTTAGATCTGTGTATTCACATTTCCTAGAGTCTTTTCCTTGCTGATCCAAACTTTGATTCCATAAAACTGAATTTGGTTGGTTATTTTGGTGCCATTTACTGCATAAGTGGTACAGCAGTAGGGATTTTCGAAAATCTGCTGTTTCTTTGCTGGTTTATAGCTTAAACAAGTCTCAATTGATGGTTCAAAGTTGCTAGTACTGTTCATTTGGTCAAAACATGACTTATATGCAAATTTGCATTTGAAACCATCAATTTTTGAGTGAAAATGGAAGTGAAACAATGATTTCGAATTATAGGCAGTTTCTAAGTTGTTTTAAGGTCTGAACATGTCCAAATTCATCATTAAAAATTGTTGAAACTGTCCAAACAAAGATTGAAACACTTCCATATAGTTTTGGATCTCAAACCACCAAAATTCAGTTAATTTTTCTGGTGCAGTTCTGTTTTTCCAGCTGCTGTTTGGTAATTTTGATGCAAAAATTCATTATTGGATTGTGAAAAAGCTGGTTCCATGATTAAAAATGAAATAGATGACTCAAAGAAGTAATATCAAGTGAGAAAAAGCTGTTGGAACTGTGCAATCCAGATTACAGGCCCTGAAAAATCAAATTTCAAAAATCTGAAAGTCATTGGGGCATTTTATCAAACAGTTTTGAAAATTATCAAACAGTTTGCAATTGGAATCATTTCTGAACTGTGTTTGTGTTTTTTTTGCTTTCTTAATCTGTTCTAGCACCTTTGGTAGGTTCCTTTTGTGTACTTGCTGTTTTTCCATACCTAGTTCATTTGTTTACCACATTTTTTGCTTCCAAAATTGTCAATTATTGCTGGAAATTGGTGTGGAAAACTGGTGCAGAATGGTAAATCTAGCTTGGTTTGTTTGAGTGGATTTAAGGTACTGTGACAGTTGTTGTGAAGCATCCAGTTGCAGAAACCTTTACTTATAATGGTAGCATACTAGGAAGTGAGGGGAAAGCTGAAATGAAAAGCAATTAGGAGCTCTTGAGTAGATGCAACTCTGCTGTCCAGCAGCTGCAGAATACATTACAGCAGCATAATTTGCCACCAGAATTGGAACAACTTGCATACTGTTTTTGAGATACACTTGGCAGCAGCTGAAGATTGAAGTCCACACTATTTTTACACATTTAATTGAGCTTGTTTGAGTACTCATATCACGGAATCTTGTAGTTTTTTTTTTATATTTCTGTTGTTGTGCCAAGTGACTTGGGAAAATGCTTTTGAAGCAATTCCAAGCTCACAATTGAACATTGTAATAGTCCAATTTCGTTTTCTTTAGTGTGAAAGTGTGTCAAGGGGCTCCAAGTGTCACTTGCACTTTCACTTAGGGCCGTCTAGCATTTACATTCTTGCATCTTTATTGCTTTCCTTAAATGTCTTGAGTAATCCTTTTTGTTTTAGGGTCTCCGTGGTATTTAGGATAGCATAGCATATAGTAAACCTTTCTTTGGTTTGTAGGTTCATAACATTTAAAAAGAATTTGAAGAATTTCTACTTAGAAACTAAAGTAAAAGAACATTTTAAGGAAACTCTGGCTAAGGAAGAACTTGGTTTCTAAGCTTGTCCATTTGTGACTCACCTCTTCTTCCTGGGAGCTACTTAGAAACATCTTTTACTTCTAGAATCTCTTTAGAAATTTTTCACCAAAAACAAAGAAAGCTTGTGAAAATCTTTTCACTCATTACTTGTCAAATATTTTGAAAACTTTGTGAAAACCTTTTCCTTTGACAAGAATGAGTCAATCAAGTGTGCAAGGAAGTTTGAAACCCAATAGTGAAATGTCTTTAAGGGAAGAATTTGAGCAAAGATTTGAACAAAGGGATAAAGAGATTAGTGAGCTCAAAGATATGATTAGTCAACTTTTGATTAATCAAGATAAAAAGAAAGAGAGGTCTTCCCATAGGAGAAGAGAAGAATCATCATCTTCTCCAAGTGAAATTGAGCAAAATAGTAGTCATCACAATGATGACCACTACCAAATGCCTCCTAGAAGACAACATAGAGTTAGAGAGCATTATCCAAGAGAGCCTAAGATTGATCTTCCTTCCTTCCATGGAAAAGATGATGTAGAAGAATACCTAGAGTGGGAAATGAAAGTTGAGCAATTGTTTGAGTGCCACCAAATAGATGATGAAAGGAGAGTCACCATGGCTTCTCTAAGCTTTCAAGGTTATGCCTTAATCTGGTGGACAGCCTTAGTCAAGGACCATAGGCTAAGACACTTACCTCCCATTAGGTATTGGAATGAAATGAGAGCTGCCTTGAGGAGGAGGCATGTACCAGCCTATTATGATAGGGAGATAATGGATAAACTCCATAAACTCCAACAAAGGAACATGAGTGTTGAGGAATATAGACAAAAAATGGAGTTACTCATGTTGAGAGCTGGGATAAGAGAAGAACCTAGGATAACAATAGCTAGGTTTCAAAGTGGACTTAACTATGACATAAGAGATAGGGTTGAACTTATACCCTACAATGATCTTAATGAGTTAGTCCAACTTTGTGTGAGGGTAGAGCAACAACTAAAGAGGAAAAGCTCCACCAAGAAAGATTACCCTCATAGTTCTCACCATAAGAAAGAGTATAAGAGGGAGGGTAGTCAAACCAAGCCAAGATATGAAGAAAGAGAGAGAGAGAGAGGAAAAGAAAAAGTCAAAGAACCTTCAAGAGATCATAAGAGTAAGGAGACTAAGTGTTTTAGGTGTGGGGAAAAAGGGCACTATGCATCTGAGTGCCGCAATAGAAGGTCAACTTACATCCTTGAGCATGAGAGTGAAAGTGAGGGTTCTTCATATAGTGAGTCTGAGACATCCACTTCTGAAGAAGAAGAAGCTTTACCTTGTGATGGTGACTTACTTATGGTAAGGAGACTCCTGGAAAGTAAACATGTAGAATTAGAACAGTCACAAAGAGAGAACCTATTCCACACAAGATGCAAAGTTTTAGAAAAGACATGTTCAATGATAGTGGATAGTGGCTCTTGTTGCAACTGTTGTAGTTCTAGAATGGTAGAGAAGCTTGGCTTAACCACTACTCCTCATCCTAAACCTTACAAACTTCAATGGATTAAAGAGGATGATGGAATAGTAGTTAAGGAACAAGTAAGTGTACCCATTTCCATTGGCAAATATGAAGATCAAATTGTTTGTGATATAGTACCAATGGAAGCTGGGCACATATTACTTGGAAGACCTTGGCAATATGATAAACAAGCTTTACATGATGGAGTCACCAACAAAATCACCATTCAACACAAGGGAAAGAAAATTATTTTGTGTCCTCTTACACCTTCACAAGTAAGAGAGGACCAAATAATTCTTAAAAAGAAGTTGGATGGAGAAAAGAAAATAGAAAATAGGAAAGAAAGAAAGAATTTGGTAACCCATGCCTCAGGCCATGAAGTTGTCCAACCTCAAACCTTGAATATTTCCAAAAATCTTTTTCTTGGACAACCTCATTTTCTTCTTTATTGCAAAGAGGCATTTGTTTCAATCACTCATGAACTTGGTTCTCTACCAAAGGGGTTGCAAAAACTTTTAAAGGAATTTGATGATATATTTCCCAAAGAGGTACCAAGTGGATTACCACCTTTGAGGGGAATAGAACATCAAATAGATTTGGTACCTGGGGCAAGCCTACCTAATAGGCCAGCCTATAGAACCAACCCTATGGAAACAAAAGAAATAGAGAAACAAGTTAATGACTTGTTGAACAAAGGGTGGATCCAAAAGAGTTTAAGTCCCTGTGCTGTGCCTGTGTTGTTGGTCCCTAAAAAGGATGGGTCTTGGAGAATGTGTACAGATTGTAGGGCCATCAACAACATAACTGTCAAGTATAGACATCCCATTCCTAGGTTAGATGACATGTTGGATGAATTACATGGAGCAAATCTCTTCACCAAAATTGATCTTAAAAGTGGATACCATCAAATAAGAATTCATGAAGGAGATGAATGGAAAACTGCTTTCAAGACCAAGTTTGGTTTGTATGAATGGTTAGTCATGCCCTTTGGCTTGACCAATGCTCCAAGTACATTCATGAGATTAATGAATCATGTGCTTAGGGAATGCATAGGCAGATTTGTAGTGGTCTACTTTGATGATATCTTAATCTATAGTCAAGGCCTTCAAGAACATCTTAACCATGTCAGAAAAGTCTTGCTTCTTCTTAGAGAACATCATCTCTTTGCCAACTTTGACAAATGTACTTTTTGTCAAGAAAGTGTGATTTTCCTTGGATTCAAAGTGGGAAAAGAAGGTGTACATGTTGATCCAGAGAAGATCAAGGCTATACAAGAATGGCCAACCCCTAAAAATGTAGGAGAGGTGAGAAGTTTTCATGGGCTAGCAAGTTTTTATAGGAGATTTGTGAAAGATTTCTCCACCATAGCTGCTCCTTTAAATGAGCTAGTCAAGAAAGATATGCCTTTTATTTGGGGTGATAAGCAAGAGTTGTCTTTTGAGACTTTGAAACACAAGTTAACACATGCACCTATTCTAGTTTTGCCTGATTTTTCCAAAGCCTTTGAACTAGAATGTGATGCATCTGGGGTAGGAATAGGAGCTGTTTTAATACAAGGAGGACATCCCGTAGCTTACTTTAGTGAAAAACTTAGGGGGCCTACCTTAAACTATCCTACCTATGACAAAGAGTTGTATGCCCTCATTAGAGCTTTGAAAACTTGGGAGCATTACCTGGTAACTAGAGAATTCATCATACACACTGACCATGAATCTCTCAAGTATATTAAAGGGCAAGCAAAGCTAAACAAAAGACATGCAAAGTGGGTGGAATATCTTGAGCAATTTCCCTATGTCATCAAACACAAAAAGGGGAGTACTAATGTTGTTGCGGATGCTTTATCTAGAAGACATGCATTATTAGTAACCCTAGGATCTCAAATATTAGGATTTGATGACATAAAAGAGTTATATGAAAATGATGAAACATTTGCATCCACTTATTCATCATGTCTTAAGAAGCCTTTTGATGGATTCTATCTTTCTGAGGGGTATCTTTTTAATAAAGGAAAACTTTGTATACCCCAAGGATCCATTAGAAAACTTCTTATCAAAGAGAGTCATGGAGGAGGACTCATGGGCCATCATGGAGTTGATAAAACTCTGAACATTTTGAAAAGTAAATTTTATTGGCCACACATGAGAATAGATGTTCAAAGGCATTGTTCTAAATGTATAGCTTGTTTGCAAGCTAAGTCCAAAATTATGCCTCATGGACTCTATACACCTCTTCCTATAGCTAATACCCCTTGGGAGGACATAAGCATGGATTTTGTCTTAGGATTACCAAGAACTCAAAAGGGGTATGATTCTATATTTGTGGTAGTAGATCGTTTTAGTAAAATGGCTCATTTTATACCCTGCCACAAAGTAGATGATGCTAGCTATATCTCTAGACTCTTCTTTAAAGAAATAGTGAGATTGCATGGCTTACCCAAAACTATAGTGTCTGATAGAGATGTGAAGTTTCTAAGCCATTTTTGGAAAACTTTATGGGAAAAGCTTGGAACTAAACTTCTATTTTCTACTACATGTCACCCACAAACTGATGGGCAAACTGAAGTAGTAAATAGATCTTTATCTACATTATTAAGGGTAATATTAAGAGGAAATAACAAATCTTGGGATGAACATCTACCTCATATTGAATTTGCTTATAATAGAGTAGTCCACAAGACTACTAATCTTTCTCCTTTTGAGGTTGTTTATGGTTTTAACCCTATCACACCTCTTGATTTACTACCTCTTCCAGAATCATCTTCTTTTCTTCATAAAGAAGGTGCTTCTAGAGCGGAGTTTATCAAGAAGTTACATGAGAAAGTTAAAATCCAAATTGAAAAACAAACTCAAAAATATGCAGAATACAACAACAAAGGGAGAAAGAAAATAGTTTTTGAAAAAGGAGACCTAGTTTGGCTTCATTTGAGAAAGGAAAGATTTCCCTCTCAAAGGAAGTCCAAACTTAGTCCAAGAGGAGATGGTCCATTCAAGGTGGTCAAAAGAATAAATGATAATGCATACATCTTAGATCTTCCTGAAAGTTATGGTGTCAGTCATACTTTTAACGTCTGTGACTTAATTCCTTTCACAGGAGATGATCAACAGGATGCAACAGATCTGAGGACAGATCCTTCTCAAGAGGGAGGGTCTGATGGAAGGCCATCTAAGACATACATTGGACCTCTTACTAGAGCCATGGCTAAGAGAGTTCAAGAGGAAGAATGATCACTTAATATTTTGCTTCTATGGAAGGTGAATTATCTTAAACCTTCTTCTCTTAATTAAGCATGTTTACTTTGTTTTGTAGGATTAAATAAATTGGAGGGAGCAGTTGCCAACATGGCATTTGGCACGTGAAAGGAAGAATGGTTGGATAAGCTTGCTGCCAAAGTCATATGCACCCAGCCAAAACCCCAAAATAGCCCAACGTTGGATGAGGAGATGCTTCAAACACGTGAGGAGCTAACCTAGAGCAAGGCATGGGATTTGCTGGAAGTTTTTAGTGTTGCTGTTAGGCTTCCCATTTGAAATTAGGCGGGAGTTCATTTCAGAAAAGAGACCCATCTTCACTTATAAATAGGATGGTTTCTTCCTTGTATGGTACTTTAGAGCTATGCCCAAATGCTGAGAAATATATTCCAGTCTTGCATTCTGCTCTTGAGTCAAAATTGCTTGCAATTTCTTCATTTTCTCTCAAGCTTCCTTCCATTATATGAAGGCTTTCTGAGCTGAGAGGCTTCACTCATTTTACCTTGCTTCATTCAAACACCTCCATCAACATTTACTCCATCAAGTCCGCTGCACACCAACACACCTACACACCTCTGATCTGGGAGCTTCAGGCCACTGGATTCCTCTGGAATTTGGCTCCATCATCTGTTCCACCATTTGAGAGGCCAAGAAAAGCTATAGATGAGGCCTATTACAGACAGTACTGTGGAGGTGAGGAGGCAGCCCAGCCAATGCCACCACGCCAGGATCGTAGAGAGAGAAGGCCAGCACAGAGCAGGACTTCTGCTGATACTCATGAGGCAGAACCATTCCAGATGAGGGACATGTATATGTCTCTTATAGGTGCTCAGTTGCAGTCCATCCACAGAGGGCAGGTGGCCACGGCTGAGATGATAGTGGGGATGTATGATACCCCTCCAGCACACAGGTGGACTATGGATGAATTCCATAATGTGGTAGCTTGGCCAGAAGAACCATGGCATGGAGGAGCTGAAGCAGCTGAAGCTTCAGCCCGAGACATGGATGAAGATGAAGCTGAGGAGGAGGATGCATTTGATGAAGATGATGATGAAGAGGAAGAGGAAGATACAGAGAGCTCGGACTGATGAGGAGCTGAGATAGCATTTACTGATGAATGCTATCATATGATTATGCTTTTGTGGTTTAAGTTTTCTGAACTTATTTGTTTTTGTTTTTAGATTAGGGTTTGATGTACTCTATTGAACACCTGGTTTGTTATGATGGTTTGCTATTAACTGTGATTGTGTGATAAGTAATGCTTGATGATGCTTATTGATTGATTGATGTTGAGATGATGTGCACATTAAAATGCTTATACAGGTGATTCACAAGCTTTGTGAACAAATGCATAATATCATGATTGTGATTGTGAAATTAAGCAGGATGTGCATGTCAAATGTGAATGAGCTTATATGTGAGGTTTTGAGCTCCAGAGTTGTTATTGTTGAATGCTGTTACTTTGAAAGCATGAATGACTTTGCCCAGGTTTTCTAGGATTGAATCAATTGCTTGTTTTGCATCATATGATCAAAGGCCGTGTTTTTGAAACCCTTTTTATTGGCCAAATTCATAAAGTTAGCCTTCTAAAAGAGAACACGTTGTGTTCTATCCTTTGAACCCTTAGCCTTAAATATACACTGAACACCCTTGATTGAAAATCTTTACCTTGAGTTAAGTAGAAGATCTTGTGTGGTATTGTTAAATGTTCAAGTTTGGGGTTATTGGGGAAACATGAAAAAGGAAAAAGCATTGAGCTAAGAGCTAAAAAGTAAGAATATGCAAAGAAAAGAAAAGAAAAAGAAGCAAAGCTCAATGCAAATGCAAAAGCAAAGGCAAAAGAAAGTTGGGAATGAATAAGAAGATTGTGTTGTTATGATTCTCTTAACTCAAGGATTTTGTGATCCAGAAAAACCAATTTTCTTGTTAGCCCAGCCACATTATAAGCCATTGAAAAGTCCTTGTGATGATGCATGCTTGTGAATGTATTTGATTGTGGTTAAATGAAAGGCAAAGTTAATTCATGTGACATTGTGATAGTGGAGTGAATGAGTGAAATACTTTACCTCTTATACACTTGTGTGTTGAGTGAAACACTTTACCTAGTGAGGAAAGATTCCATAAGCACATGAACATCCATGCTTAATTGATTGATCATTCATGAAAAATAGCATTTGTTGGAATTTAAATGACTTTGTGAACACTAAAGCATGTGTACATCTTGATTGAACTCTTGGTCTTAAGTTTGAGTGAAGTTATTACTTATCTTGAAAAGAGGATTTTGAATGAGTGAACCATCATATGAATTGGTTGGAGATGGAGTTACATTTTATTTGCTTGAGGACAAGCAAAGTTCTAAGTTTGGGGTTGTGATAACAGTTGAAAAACTGTTATTTTCATGCTTAAAAGTGATACTAAAAGCAACCTTTAGACTTAGAAACTAGCTTGAAATCATGCATTTTGTTTATATTTTCAGAAATAAGAGAGCTGGACAGGTTTATGCTTGATTTGAGTGTTTTTGTGCAGGTTTTGAGGTGAATTTGGTGAAAGAAGTGAAGAATGAGAGAGAGGACATTAGAAAAGACAAGAAAGAGTGCAAAAAGGAGAAGTCGAAGGCACCGCTCAACGGTAAACTACCGCTGAGCGGCACTCAAGAGGTGGCGTTGGAACCGCTGAGGGGCAAATGGCCGCTGAGGGGAAGAAAGAAGACGCGTAACCACCGCTGAGCGGTAAATGGCGCTGAGCGGCACTTTTTGGGCTTGGGCTTTTGTAATCTTTTGTAACTCTAGATTAGTATATAAGGGCTTGCACGTCCTTTAGTTAGGTATCTTTGGCAGAAACGAGGCAAACACTCTCTCTTTCACCCCTTTGAAGGAGGATCTTGGATGCTCAGGCTACCTCTTCACCTTTATTGGGTTTATTCTTTCATACTTTCATTGTTATTCATCTAGGTTCACCATGAATATGGTGAACTAAACCTTGTATGTTTGTTGGGGAATCAATGTAATCTCTTGAAGCTCTCATATATGGATTTGTTGAATACATCTTTGAATTAAGACATATGCTTTCTTTTCATCATTAGTTAGGGTTTTTCCTCTTTGCTCAATGCTTGCATTGTTTAACTCATTCTAATGCATGATTATTGGTTTTGTTGATACGGACACGTACGGGGAAATCTAGATCCGGGGAATTTCTCCCAATATTTTACTGACAACATTATATTGGTTGCCTTAAGCTCTTGCACTCATGAACTAATCATTAGGAATGCTAGGAATTGTATGAACTATTTGATTAGGGAGAAGCCATCTAGAATGGTACATTAGAGAGTGGCATTAACAATGATGATTTGAAAGAGGAATTCCTAAAATATATGAGAGTGGATGAGATGAAATTGACCCCCAACAACATATTCATTCATTTAATCCATTGAAAGTGTTTATCTTATGTCTTTGCCATTGATCAATTCATGCATACATGTTTATTTTCGTCTTGCATATTAAAATTTCAATTATTGTTTTCTTAAGTCTTAGCTAATCAAGAAATCACATAACTAAACTAGGCCGTGAGTCCTTTGGGAAGAACGATACTTGGTCTTACCAAGTTTTATTACTTGAACGATTCGGTCATACTTGCCGATTGTGAAACAAGTTTGTGACATCATATTTTGGTGCTTACAAATTTGTCCATCACATTCCGGTCTCGATATGGTCATTATGAGTATGTGGTGATGCCCTTTGGAGTGACAAACGCACCTGCAATCTTCATGGATTACATGAACAGAATTTTTAGACCGTACTTGGATAAGTTTGTTGTGGTATTTATTGATGACATCCTCATTTATTCCAAGAGCTTTGAAGAGCATGAGGACCATTTGAGAATTGTCTTGAGCGTGTTGAGGGAGAAAGAGCTGTATGCCAAGCGTTCAAAGTGTGAATTCTGGATGAAGGAGATCCAATTTTTAGGGCACGTTGTTTCTGCTGGTGGTATTGCAGTAGATCCAGCCAAGGTGAAGGCAGTGCTGGATTGGGAGAGTCCACGCTCTGTCACGGAGGTTAGGAGCTTTGTGGGACTCGCGGGCTACTACAGGCGGTTTATTGAAGGATTTTCTAAGATAGTAGCCCCTCTGACTTACCTCACCAGGAAGGATCAGCCGTTTGCTTGGACAGATAGATGTGAGGAGAGCTTCCAGGAATTAAAGAGGAAATTAACGAGTGCTCCTGTGTTGGTCATTCCAGACACGGCCAAACCTTTTGAAGTATATTGTGATGCATCCTATCAAGGTTTGGGCTGTGTACTGATGCAGGAAAGAAGGGCAGTAGCATACGTTTCCAGGCAGTTAAAAATCCATGAGAAGAATTACCCCACACACGACTTGGAGCTAGCAGCAGTCGTGTTTGCATTAAAAATCTGGAGGCATTATCTGTATGGTGCAACGTTTCAAGTGTTTAGTGATCACAAGAGTCTCAAGTACCTCTTTGATCAAAAGGAATTGAATATGAGGCAAAGGAGGTGGCTTGAATTCTTGAAGGATTATGAATTCGAACTGTTGTATCATCCTGGAAAAGCTAATGTGGTGGCTGATGCCTTGAGTAGGAAGGCCGTAAGAGTTTCTGCAATGATGGTGAAGGAGCTGAACTTGGTGGAGAGTTTTAGAGATCTAAGATTACAATTTGATTTAGGAGCGAACGTTATAAAGTGCTGTAATCTTAGAATTTCCAGTGAGGTGTT
This sequence comes from Vigna umbellata, assembly GCF_029865625.1. NCBI lineage: Eukaryota > Viridiplantae > Streptophyta > Magnoliopsida > Fabales > Fabaceae > Vigna > Vigna umbellata. The sequence continues at coordinate 37,344,715 of NC_142171.1, forward strand.
TGACAGAATTTGGATGAAGCAACGTGAGGATGAAGAATTGGTGAAAATCTTGAGCGTGCTCGGTACAGATCAGGCTAAGGGGTTCAATGCTGGAACGGACGGTCTACTGCGATATATGGGGAGAACGTGCATTCCAAATGACAGTGAGCTGAAGAGGATCATAATGGAGGAGGGACATCACAGCCGTCTTAGCATGCATCCTAGCATGACTAAGATGTATCAGGACCTTCGTTTGTCATTCTGGTGGCCTGGGATGAAGAGTGACATTGCACGTTTTGTGTCATCTTGTTTAACCTGTCAAAGAGCCAAGGCTGAACATCAAAGACCAGGAGGATTGCTGCAGCCATTGGAGATTCCAGAATGGAAGTGGGATAGCATCTCCATGGATTTCGTGACTCATCTGCCACGTACAGTCCGAAACCATGATTCAATTTGGGTGATTGTGGATAGATTGACTAAGAGCGCCCATTTCCTGGCTGTTAATTTAAAGATGTCCATGACAAACTTGGCCAAATTGTACATTAAGGAGATTGTTAGACTGCATGGAGTTCCTTCAAGTATTATATCAGATCGGGACACGAGATTCACATCTCGTTTTTGGCAGTCATTGCAAGGAGAATTGGGAAGCAAACTGCAAATGAGTTCTGCTTATCACCCTCAGACGGATGGCCAATCTGAGCGAACCATCCAGACTCTTGAAGACTTGTTGAGGACTTGCGTTATAGATCATATGGGAGTATGGGATGAAGTTCTGCCGCTTGTTGAATTCACATACAATAACAGCTTTCAAGCAAGCATAGGAATGGCACCGTTTGAAGCTCTTTATGGAAGGAAGTGTAGAACTCCTTTGTGTTGGTTCCAAGAAGGCGAGAATGTGTTAACCGGACCTGACTTGATCCAGCAAACAACCGAGAAGGTGAAATTGATCCAGGAACGTTTGAAAACGTCTCAAAGCAGGCAGAAATCTTATGCTGATAAGAGAAGAAGACCCTTAGAGTTCTCTGCTGGTGATCACGTTTTTCTAAGGTTGAATCCAATCACTGGAGTGGGAAGAGTTCTTCGTCCAAAGAAGCTTTCACCAAAGTACGTAGGACCCTATCAGATTCTGAAGAAGATTGGATCAGTGGCGTATGAACTGGCTTTACCTCCTCAACTGTCCAACCTTCATCCAGTCTTTCACGTTTCACAACTCCGGAAGTATATAGCTGATCCATCACACGTACTGGAGTTAGAAAACATCCAAATTCGCCCAGACCGGACACTGGAGATGCAACCTGTTTGTGTGGAAGACAGCCGCACCAGACTCTACAAAGGCAAAGATGTTCGTCTCGTGAAAGTGGTGTGGAATGCCAAGACTGGTGACTCAACATGGGAGGTGGAAGAGGCTGTGAAGAAATTGTACCCTCACCTATTCCCTGGTAAGCTTTAGAATTTTCGAGGACGAAAATTTTTGTAGTTAGGGGGAATGTGAGAACCTGATAAATTAATACACACTAATTCATTCTCTGATCACTATTTAATGCACCGTGACATGTCAAAATGCACTCACACTTCCACTGCATGCGCCTGCCATGTGTCACGGTTGGAGCATTCTGAGAAGGTTAGTGGGAGACAAGTGGCGTGTGGAGGTTGGGGAGTTTATTCTGCTTGGGAAGAGAAAAATAATTCTGAAAAACTCTCCCTCTTCCTCCTGCATGCTTCATCTTCTTCTCAGAATTTCTGCTTTCAAATTCTCTGCCCTCTCTCTAAACCGTTTTCATCTTCTCTCTAAGATAACTCACCATCAAACCTCTGATCTCATTTCAGACACCATAGAAACCTTCCCTGCACTGTGAACATCATTCTGATCCGAACAGAATTGAGAACTGAACTGGTAAGCTCTCGTCTTTGCACCTTCGTCCATTTAGTTCATGCAAACCAAAATTCTGGTTGCATGCATGAGTTAGAAGTCTGATCTGTTTACGATTTTGGTGTGTTAGATTAAGTTGAAGTGGTTGAGTGAATTTCTGATAGAAAGCCGTGAGAGCACGAGAGAAACTCTAAGCATTTGGAAGTGCACTGCTAGATCAGGTAAGGGAAGCTTATAAGTTTAATTCATACTGCTTGATTTTTGTGATATGAGTTGCATGTATGTAAAGTCTGATGTTTGAGCTGTTATGAACGGTTACTGATATCTGATATGATTTCTGATGTTGGTTTAATCTGTCATGAACAAATACTGCTTGTATGTATTATATATGTTGTTTTTGATTTTGATTAAATGCATGTTGACCTGATCATGTATAAATGGAGTATGGTGATTGTATAGTTGGAATGATTCAAATGTTGAAATCTGTATGATGATGATGTTTAAGGTGAATTAAATCTGGAATGAAAGTTATACAGTTATAAATTGGAAATCTGGAAAATTTTGCTAAGGTTGAGAAATCTGAAATTTCATTCTTTCCCACTGATAAATGACGTTCGTCCCTGTACGGTCTTAAACCGTTCGGCATTTCAGTAAAGTAACTTAGATTGGGATTCTTTCATTTGGAAGGAATTCTGCTCATGAACGAGCGTCCCAAATTGAATGTCTGAGCGTTCGTCTAGCTCAGCAATATTTAAATATTTAAAACTTTATGAATAAGTAACGCTCGGTCTTATACCGAGGCGTTCGTCCTAATTAGCGTTCGGCCTTATGTTGAACGTTCGTCTTTGATAGCGCTCGTCCTTATGTCGAGCGTTCGTTTTTCATAAGCGTTCGGCCTTATGTCGAGCGTCCGTTCTCAATAAGCGCTCAGTCTTATCACGAGCGTCCGTTCTGAATCTCGCTAGGTCTTTTACCTCGCGTTCGTACTACGTGAATATTCAATTGATAAAATAGCGTTCGTTCAAAGTATTTAAATATTCATTTTTCTTTGCGTTCGTTCCATTCCTGGAATTGGATTCATATGTAAATCTCTTGAAAAATAATTCTAAGTGTTCTTGACCCTCCTTTGTACATTAAATCTGGTTCAAGTTTCTATCATGATTATTTTCTAAGTACCAGTACACTTCAAGTCGAGTCAGTTCATTTAACAGAATCCACAGAAATTACGTTCGTTCTAAGTATTTTTCCTGAGTATCCAGTGAAGTTATTTGGACGTTCGTCCTGAGTGTTCAGTGGACTGTACGTTCGTTCTGTTATTCTCTTACAGTTAAAGATGAAATTGATGTTACATCATATTGAATTACAGTGTGAACACTATATGGATTGAATCTATGATTATGGATATTGGATGAGCGTTCCAGGGAGGAACGTCTCTTATATGATTGAATATTGAATTGGTAAAGTATGACTGTGGTTAGTTAATGCTGGCTTGGTCCATCCTGATATTCCGTGATGCTCATCTTCACGTAGAAGGGGGTAGTCATGTGTGGGAATGGCAGGAGGTCTTTCGTATCCCTCACTTAGCAGGGGCGAAGGATTTACCTCAAGTGGAAGCTGATTAGGTATATCCCGGCTACTACACCACTTGGGTGCAAGGACGCCTATAACTACATGGTTCATACAGTCCGGACGGTCTGTCTTATATATCTTTCTATGTTAAATTACATGATTAAGTTACTTGATGTATGTGTGAATCGAATTACGAACTGTATGTGTGTTGTATTAATTAAACAGTATAAGCTTACCCTTGCGTTTTCCATTTGTGTTGTCTACTGTCCATGTGCTTTCGTCTTGTCAAAATGCAATGATCATCCGTTGTGGATGTGAGCAGATGGTGATGCATCCCTTGAAGTCATGTTGGAAGAAGAAAATTTGGAGGATGCAAATCTGGTGGAAGTTGAAGTTAAAGCCGAGCCTTAGAGTGCTCGTTAGTTTAGTACTGTATTTATATTAGCTCATTTTTGGACGTTCGGTTATCATCTTGTAAAACCGTTCGTTATTAGTGCTCGTTATTTTGAGCTGTAATTTGTAACTCTGGAACCTTAAGTTGTTCTGCTTTATTTTCTCTGCACTTGGATACGCTCGTTATTTGTACACCAGCCGTTAGGCTTTGAACTTTGGTTTCCTGTTAATATTAAGACTGTTTACTGTTCACTGTTAATTGTAATTAATTCTGAATTATGGTATTACTATATTTTGGGATGTTACATTAGTGGTATCAGAGCAGTTTTGTTCTATTAAGGGACACTGTAGGGTTATGAGCGCACTGTGTTTTTGCTGTGTGCTTATTGCATGTTTAATGAGTTATTATTGTTTTAACTCTTGGACATAACTAACGCTCGTTTGTTTTTCTCTGCATCCAGAGAACAAATGGCACCTAGACTTCCTCCTCCTCCTCAACCGAATGAGTCCGATACGTCCAGCAACACTAGGTTGTTGGAAACCGTGGTTGAAAGGCTGCATCAACAGAACACAACGTTGCTGGAGCAGAACGCCACCCTGATGCAGCAAAACCAAGCTGCTATGCAAGGTTTGGAGGCCTCGCGTGTCAATTCTGAAAACACTCAAAGGCAATTGATGGAGATCTTAGCTGCTACCAGACACACTCCGGGAGCGTCTTCTTCTAACGCTGCCCCAACTGCAGCTGAATGGAGTTTGGAGAGTTTCCTCCAACATCATCCGGCTAAATTCAGTGGGAAATGCCTTCCTGATGAGGCGGACCAATGGCTAAGGGATATGGAGAGGATCTTCAATGCTAAGAGGTGTCCGGATGAGAACCGTTTAGCGTACACTGAGTACTTGTTGACGGGAGAAGCAAGCCACTGGTGGGCGAGCGCTAGAGCCATCTTAACGGACGCTCAACAACCAGTCACGTGGGAAGTTTTCAGGAATAAATTTTATGAAGAATACTTCCCTGACAGCGTTCGTTTTGCAAAGGAAGTTGAGTTCTTGCAGCTGGTTCAAGGGGGTATGTCAGTTTCAGAATACACCAATAAATTCAAGCACCTTGTGCGGTTCAGTCTTAGTTCAAAACGGATGTCGACATCCGTTTCGCCTTAAACGGATGTTGACATCCGTTGAAGGATGTCATCCGTTTAAGCTTTGTTTTAATTTTATGTTTCTGTTATTATTTTATTAGATATTTTAATATTTTGATTTATTATTTTTGAATATCTTTTTAATGTATTTTAATAATGTATATTTATATTAGTTTATATTTAAATATTTAAATATTAAAATAATAAAATAATAAAAATAAAAAATTTTAACTTTAAGGATATAATTGGAATTAAAGATAATTGGGGAGGTGGAGGGAGAAGGCTGTAGAGGTGGAGGGAGCAACACCCTAATTTCTAACACCTTCAAACTTCATTGCTGCACCCACATCATCATTTGGGCCCAAACTAAAGAACTTCAGTTTCCCTCTGCACCCCTGGTTTTCATCTCGGTATCCCCATTCCTGTTGGGCTTGTTCTCTTGTTTTATTTTCAGGCTTTTGTTTTGCTTCATTTTTATTTTATTTTTATTATTTAGCTTTTTATTTTATTGCATACCCCTTTGTATGATAATCCCACACCCCTTTGTTTTATTTATTAGACTTATTTGTTTTGTTTTCACATAATAATCACAAAATAAAATAAAAATAAAATTCAAAAAATATGTTTTAAAGGTTTAGGAACATGTGTGATTGCACGCATCGTCCTTATACTAAAAACCTTTTCTTTTTCTAAATTAAAATTACAAAAATATGTTTTAAAGGTTTAGGCACATGTGTGATCGCACGCATCGTCCTTGTGCTAAAAAACCTTTTCTCTTTCTAAATTAAAAATACCAAAAATATGTTTTAAAGGTTTAGGCACATGTGTGATCGCACGCATCGTCCTTGTGCTAAAAACCTTTTCTCGTTCTTCATCAAAAATTACCAAAAATATGTTTTAAAGGTTAAGGCACATGTGTGATCGCACGCATCGTCCTTGTGCCCAAAATCTTTTCTCTTTCCTCAAAAATGCCAAAAACATGTCTTAAAGGTTTAGGCACATGTGTGATCGCACGCATCGTCCTTGTGCTAAAAACCTTTTCTCGTTCTTCATCAAAAATTACCAAAATTATGTTTTAAAGGTTTAGGCACATGTGTGATCGCACGCATCGTCCTTGTGCCAGAAGCCTTTTCTCTTTCTTCAAAAATTACAAAAATACGTTTTAAAGGTTTAGGCACATGTGTGATCACACGCATCGTCCTTGTGCTAAAAACCTTTTCTCTCTTTTAAATAAACCCGAAAATATGTCTTAAAGGTTTAGGCACATGTGTGATCGCACGCATCGTCCTTGTGCTAAAAACCTTTTCACTCTCCTAAATAAAAATACCAAAAATATATAAAATCTCCAAAAAAAACCAAAAAACATTCACTTTTTCAAAACTACAAAAATATCGCCTTGCCAGAACTACGTGACCCTTGATTCTCCATCAAAAGTGGAGATACGTAGGAGCAAGGCTAGCCCTTGTCAGGTTCACTTCCCCAAAAATCCAAATTTATCCATAATCAAATTTTCAAACAATTTACAAAAACATTTCTCAAATAGCTTCAAAAGAACTACGTAACCCTGATTTCTCATTTTGAATGAGAATACGTAGGAGCAAGGTCAATCCTTGTCGGGCCCAAAAAACTAAAAAATATATTTTGTTTATTTATAATTTTATTTTAGGGGATAGTCAAACATTTTGAAAACCACATCATATTCGTGCATTTAGTTAAAGGTACTGCCTTAAGGCAGGCGTTGTAGGGTGTTGATACCTTCCCTACACGTAACCGACTCCCGAACCTAGAATCTGGTTCTTGTAGACCACGCTTTATCATTTTATGGTTTTTCCGTAGTTTTCCATAATAAACTATGGTGGCGACTCCAAATCTCTTTTCGAAACTCGTTTCTTTTCGGATCGTCGTCCCGTCGCGATTCCGGTTGCGACAGATCTGAAAATAATTAAAAATGAGAACCAAAAGTTTTTTTAACAATGTCTGTAAATGAGCAATTGGGCATTGAAGTGTGATGACAAAGAAGAGTTCAAGTTTTATTCTCTAGTTCAAAGCTACCTTGTATGTATGTGTAGAGAGATTCTCATTAGAAATTTTTGAAGCTAAAAATATGAAGTTCTAGAAAGAAAATTCACAAAGAAAAACAAAAACTTGGAGTTCTATGAAATAAAAGTCTTGAGATTATAACTTTTGGAGTATTATAAAATAAACGCCTTTTTTTTATTCTATTAAACCTTAATTATTTTAATAATTGGATATCTTTTCAAGATAAGTGTGAATCTATTTTTAGATTAACATAAGTTTGGCTAAAGATGATCCATAATTCAATTATGGGACAACTTAATTATTTATTTCGAATTTTAAAAGCTAGACTGTGAATGAAAATAATTAAATTACATTGAAAACACTCAATTAAAATTTATCTGATTTAATTTATGATTTCATTATTTTAATAATGTCTTATAAATAGTATATAAGTTTTTCCTTCCCCAATTTCGTCTTCCTCATCTACAACCTGCAACGTCAATAAAGTTTTGCATATGTTAACCTGGACTTGAGTTGTAAGGAATCATAATTTAAAAAAAAAAAAAAAAAAAAAAAAAAAGAAAGAAAGACAAAACAAACGGGGAAGGAAGGAACGAGCGCTGGAAAGCGCCAGTTTTGCTGGCCATAAGGGACAGCAAACGTTGCTTCCATTCCCCATTCAAAAACAAGAAAAAGAAAATAAAAGGAGGCTCGTAGGAGAAAAAGAGGGGTATGGGTTCTGCACTTGGAAGGGAAAGGATTTCTGCAAAACTGAGAGAAGGTGAGGTGGGGAGCTGCTGAAGTGCAAGGAGGCTTTGGTGCTGCATCTGGAGGAGTGGAAGAGTGGCTGCAAGTTCTGGGAAAGAGAAGAAGAGGAGAACTTTTGGAGTTGGAAGGAAATCAAAACTCTCTGGAAGTGATTCAAGGAAGTCTTCAAGAGGTAAGGGGAGCTAGATATATTTCTTTGATTGTTGAATTTTGTTATGCTTGATGCAAATCTGGGTAAAAATCTGGGAAGAAAGGGTTGAATTTGATGTTTCTGGAAAACTGATTCTGCAGAAATTCTGCAGAACCGTTCGTCCAATTTGGCTTCAAATTGGACGTTCGTCCCAAAATGGCTTAGCCAATGAACGTTCGGTTATTTTCTGAACGTTCGCCCAAATTAGCCAAATTTCTGAACGTTCGATATTTTCTGAACGTTCGCCCGAAGTAGCAAAATTTTGAGCGTTCGGTTTTTGTTATGAGCGTTCGACCCAATCGGCCAAATTTGGACGTTCGTCCACAATAGCTAGGAACGTTTGTCCATTTATGGTTTTCAGTTAGCGTTCGTCCAATTTGTTAAGAATTGGACGTTCGTCCAAGTTCCTGAACGTTCGGCCTGTTAGGAGTTCGGCCTGTTGTTGAGTTGAGCGTTCGCCCCGTAGCGTTCGGCCTGAGCGTTCGTCCAAGGAAGAGGCCTGCTGAGCGTTCGTCCAAATCGGCCTGCTAAGCGTTCGTTCAAATGCCTAAGAACGTTCGTACAAGATATTGAACGTTCGTCCAAGATGCGCGTTCGGTTTCATACTGTTAGGAGTTCGTTAGCGTTCGTTCTTGTTGAGTTTTAGTGATATTAGCATTCGGTCTTAGTAGATTTTGTTTCTGTATGTATAAATAGTAAGCGTTCAGTCTTGTCAAGGTTTGATCTTTGAGCGTTCGTCCAAGGTGATTAGCGTTCGTCCATTTGGTATTTCGCGTTCGTTCATTTGGAAATTAACGTTCGTCCTTTTGGCTCAATAGCGTTCGTCCAATTAGGTTAATGAAATTCGTCCATATCGTTCAGAAATGGCGTTCATTCGTCCTTACGTTCGTTCCTGACGTTCGTCCATTAATGCTCGGAAGATGGCATTCGGTGAATAGTATTACGTGAATAGTGTTCGGATGAATATGGTTTAGATGAATAGAATGTTCGGTGAATAGTGCTCACCCGAATAGTATTCTATGTATCGTGTGTATTGTTGGGAGTGCTAGCAGACTATGCGAGTGTAAAGATGTATTGTGTGTATTTACTTTGCATAGTGTTGGGAAGTGCCAGCAGACTATGCAAGTGTAAATATGTGACGTGTGTATTTACTTTGCATAGTGTTGGGGAGTGCCAGCAGACTATGCGAGTGTAAAGATGTATCATGTGTATTTACCTTGCATAGTGTTGGGGAGTGCCAGCAGACTATGTGAGTGTAAAGATGAATTGTGGGTATTTACCTTGCATAGTGTTGGGGAGTGCTAGCAGACTATGTGAGTGCAAAGATGAGTCGTGTGTATTTACCTTGCATAGTGTTGGGGAGTGCCAACAGACTATGCGAGTATAAAGATGAGTGTGTGAACTGTGGGTTAATGAGTTGTGTATTTGCATAGTGTTGGATAGTGTCTAATGTTCCACCAGGCGGTAGTGCCTAATGTTCCACCAGGCAGTAGTGCCTAATGTTCCACCAGGCGGGAGTGCCTTATGTTCTACCGGGCGGGAGTGCCCAAATTTCATAAAGCCACCACGAGTGCAAGACTCGCCATAGCTCGGTAATCATTCTAGTCCGGACGAGTCGGTCTATAAAGGAACAAGTCGGGGTATAAAGTAACAAGTCTTGTGATGTCAGTTTACCATGTTTGGATGAATGTTTACATGTCATGAAAGTATGTGAAATATGGATCAATGAGTATGCTTTAATTGTTCTTTTATATGAATCTATGAATGATTGCATGAATTAACTGTGCTGTATGTATAACATGCTTTTTATATCTAGCTCACCCTTGCATTGTTTGTGTTGTGTGCCAATTTGGATTATGTTATTCGGCGATGATCATCCACTTGGATGGGAGCAGATGTTGTCGAAGAGAGTTTCCCTTGGAGTAGGAGCTGGAGGTTGCTGATGTTGCAGAGTAATCTTTTTAGAAGACTCCTGATTGATCACTTGTAGCGATCAATCCTTTCAAACTGTTCAAGTTTAAATTTTTACTCCTTTTATTTGGATGATTGTAATTTAACAATTAAATTACACGTCATATTCTGACTGTTCTCTATATTGGAATGTTGACGTCTTTATTATATAATATTGGTTATTATATAATTGGGATGTTACATGAGTTAGAATTATATAACTTGCAAAGACTAAACTAAACATTGTATGATAAATTAGTTGTGAGAACCTGATAAATTAATACACACTAATCCATTCTCTGATCACACCATTAATGCACCGTGCCACGTCAAAATGCACTCACACTTCCACTGCATGCGCCTGCCATGTGTCACGGTTGGAGCATTCTGAGAATGGTTAGTGGGAGACAAGTGGCGTGTGGAGGTTGGGGAGTTTATTCTGCATTGAGAAGAGAAAAATAATTCTGAAAAACTCTCCCTCTTCCTCCTGCATGCTTCATCTTCTTCTCAGAATTCCTGCTTCCAAATTCTCTACCCTCTCTCTAAACCGTTTTCATCTTTTCTCTAAGATAACTCACTATCAAACCTCTGATCTTATTTCAGAAACCATAGAAACCTTCTCTGCACTGTGAACATCATTCTGATTCGAACAGAATTGAGAACTGAACTGGTAAGTTCTCGTCTTTGCACCTTCGTCCATTTAGTTCCTGCAAACCAAAATTCTGGTTGCATGCATGAGTTAGAAGTCTGATCTGTTTACGGTTTTGGTGTGTTAGATTAAGTTGAAGTGGTTGAGTGAATTCTGATAGAAAGCCGTGAGAGCCCGAGAGAAAACTCTAAGCCTTTGGAAGTGCACTGCTAGATCAGGTAAGGGAAGCTTATATGTTTAATGGATACTGTATGTTATATGTTCTGATTTGCATGTATGAAAAATCTGAAGTTTTAGCTGTTATGAAAGTTTTCTGATATCTGATATGATTTCTGGTTTTTGGTTGATCTGTTATGAACAAACACTACTCGTATGTATTATATGATGTTGATTTTGATTTAATTGCATGATTGATCTGATTATGTGTGAATGGAGTATGGTTATTGTATAGTTGGAATGATTAAAATGTTGAAATCTGTATGATGATGATGTTTACAGTGAATTAAATCTGGAATGAAAGTTATGAAGTTTATAAAATTGGAAATCTGGAAAATTCTGTTAAGATTGAAAAAGCTGAAATTTCAAATCATCCCTTCTGATAAATGACGCTCGTCACTGTACGGTCTTAGACCGTTCGGTTTTCAGTAAAGTAACTTAGATTGGGATTCTTTCATTTGGAAGGAATTCTGCTCATGAACGAGCGTCCCAAATTGAATGTCTGAGCGTTCGTCTAGCTCAGCAGTATTTAAATATTTAAAACTTTATGAATAAGTAACGCTCGGTCTTATACCGAAGTGTTCGTCCTAAATAGCGTTCGGCCTTCTGTTGAACGTTCGTCTTTGATAGCGTTCGTCCTTATGTCGAGCGTTCGTCCTTTATATTGTTTGGCCTTATGTCGAGCGATTCGTCATTCATAGCGTTCGGCCTTATGTCGAACGTCCGTTCTTAATAATGCGTTCGGTCTTGTCACGAGCGTCCATTCTAAATCTCGCTTGGTCTCATACCTCGCGTTCGTACTAATTGAATAATTATTTGATAAAATAGCGTTCGTTCTAAAGTATTAGACATTCATTCTCCGTACGTCCGTTAAATCTCTGGCCTTAGTTTTCATTATGCAACCATCTTCAAATATGATTCTAAGTATTTTTGACAATCCATTGTGTATTAAATCTGGTCCATATTTTTATCACAAATATTTTCTAAGCACCAGTACACTTCAAGTCGAGTCAGTTCATCTAACTGGCCAAATAGAAAATTCTGTTTGTTGTATATTTCCCTGAGTATCCAGTAACTTTATTTGGACGTTCGTCCTACTTCTTCAATGGATTGAGCGTTCGTTATTTTTGACTCCTGAACCTAATGATGTAAACGATGATGGAATATGATAAGTTAAAGTGTGAACACTATGAGAACTGAATTTATGATGTTGGATTTTGGACGAGCGTTCCAGGGAGGAACGTCTCATATATATATATATATATTGAAAGATTGAATTTGTAAAGTATGACTGTGGTTAGTTAATGCTGGCTTGGTCCATCCTGATATTCCGTGATGCTCATCTTCACGTAGAAGGGAGTAGTCATGTGTGGGAATGGCAGGAGGTCTTCGTATCCCTCACTTAGCAGGGGCGAAGGATTAACCTCAAGTGGAAGCTGATTAGGTATATCCCGGCTACTACACCACTTGGGTGCAAGGACGCCTGTAACTACATGGTTCATACAGTCCGGACGGTCTGTCTTATATATCTTTCTATGTTAAATTACATGAATAAGTTACTTGATGTGCGTGTGAATTGAATTACGAACTGTATGTGTGTTGTATTAATTAAACAGTATAAGCTTACCCTTGCGTTTTCCATTTGTGTTGTCTACTGTTCATGTGCTTCCGTCTTGTCAAAATGCAATGATCATCCGTTGTGGATGTGAGCAGATGGTGATGCATCCCTTGAAGTCATGCTGGAAGAAGAAAATTTGGAGGATGCAAATCTGGTGGAAGTGGAAGTTAAAGCCGAGCCTTAGAGCGCTCGTTAGTTTAGTACTGTATATATATTAGTTCATTTTGGAACGTTCGGTTATCATTTTTGTAAAACCGTTCGTTATTAGTGCTCGTTATTTTTGAGCTGAAATTTGTAACTCTGAAACCTTAAGTGTTCTGTTTTAAATTCTCTGCACTTGAATACGCTAGTTAATTGTACATCAGCCGTTAGGCTTTGAACCTTGGTTTACTGTTAATATTAAGACTGATTACTGTTCACTGTTAATTGTAATTAATTCTGAATTATGGTATTACTATATTTTGGGATGTTACATTAGTTAAGGTTAAATAGTTGTTGTTTAGGTGTATAATATTTATATTATATAAATTCTCATGAAATAGTAATTATATATTTTTCAAAAATTTAGTTTTGATTTTTTTTCTTAAGGAGAATTTGTAAATACATTTTATATAATTATAAATTAGTTTTTAATTTTTTTATCAACTATATAATGCTTTAAATTAGCAAAGTCATTTTACTAGATTGGGTGTTAAACTCCTTCCTTGTGTTTCCACTTGTTGATTTTTCACTCAAGTGTATTTCCTCCTTTAACCTTAACTTTGAATGGTGCCAATTTTCCTCACCATATTCCTCCTATCAAGTTCATAGGAAGCGCAACCAATAAAAAAACAAAAATAAGAGGGATTGATTTAAGAAAGCGGAGAAAAGGGGATTTGAATGATAAGAAAATTGAGGAATGAAAATTATAGTGTCTGGAGAGGAAAAAAAATCGCTAAAAAAGAAAACCAACAAAAAAAACTAAAAAAATCAAAGAACTAATACAATGACTTATGACACTTTCTAAACCACATTATGGCTAATTTAATAAAAGAACTATAAAAAATTATTTAATAAATATCAAAACTCAATTGATTAAAACAATATAAACCAAAATAAATAATAAACTTAAATATAAAAAATAAATTAGGCTAAAATTATTAAATAATAAGTTTTTAAATTTAGAATATTTTACAAGTATGAAGCAGACCTCTTCAGATAAATAATGAATTTTTTAAAAACCTAAACTTGTCACAATAAATAAATAAGCTAAGCATAAATGTAAAATATAAAAATGATAGGAACCAATTATATATTTAAGTTCTTTATTTATTTATAAATTACGAAAAATAAGTGCACAATTACACATAATTCAATAACATTAAATGTAAAATATAAACTGTGATAATGTATAATGAATATCCACACATGCACTTATTGAATTAAATATTTATGACAATTGTAACATCCCAAAATATAGTAATTACCATAATTTAGAATTAATTACAATTAACAGTAAATAAGCAGTCTTTACAATTAACCAAGTTCAAAAACCAAACGGCTTAAGGTTGCAGAGTTTCGATATACAGCTCAAAACAGCGAGCGCTAAATAACGAACGGTTTTAGATACAAATAACGTACGCTCAAAATAGGGTTCAGGGATAATTAGGACGAACGGCTTTACAAAATATTTAGCCGAACGTCCAACTAAGCTAACAACTCATAATTCTGATCTATCGAGCGCTCTAAGGCTCGGCCTTTACTTCTACCTCCACCAGATTAGCTTCATTCAAATTTTCTTCTTCCAGCATTTCTTCCAGGGACGTACCACCATCTGCTCACATCCACAACGGATGATCATTGCAAAACAGGACGAACGTACATGGACAATTGACAACACAAGGAAAACGAAAGGGTAAGCTTATAATATTTAATTCATACATCCAACATACACGTTCAACATTTCAATGCACACGCATAACATACAATTGAACATAATCCATCATAGTAATTTATAAATATATATATATTAGACGACCGTCCGGACTGTATGAACCGTGTAGCTACAGGCGTCCTTGCACCCGAGTGATGTAGTAACTGGGATACACTCAACAGCTGCCACTCGAGGTTAGCTCTATCCAAAGTACCCCTAAGGAATAGAACCTCCTGCCATTCCCACACATGACTACCCCCTTCTACGTGAAGATGAGTATCACGGGATATCAGGATGGACCAAGCCAGCATTAGCTAACCACAGTCATACTTTACCAATTCAATATTCCACATATCTGAGACGTTCCTCCTTGGAACGCTCGTTCAAATTCCATAATCATAAAATCACTTAATATAACGTTCGCACTGTAATTTATCATAATTCATAATCAATCTCATCTTTAACTTTAAGAGTACAAAAAGACGAACGTTCAGTCCCTTGAAGAAAATAGGACGAACGTTCAAATACAGTACTGGAGGGACGGACGTAACTCTCTGTTTGACCAATTAAATGAACTGATGCCAGTATTGAACGAACGTAAAAGGATAAATATTCAAATGTTGGAACGAACGCTATTTTGAACGTACGCTTCGGTATCAGACCGAGCGCTGTTTAAGACAAACGCTTTGGTAGAATACCGTGCGTCATTTAAACGAACGTTCGGTATCAGACCAAACGTTACTAAAGGACGAACGTTCGACATAAGGTCGAACGCTATCAAGAACGAACGTTCGACAGAAGGCCGAACGCTATAAGGGCGAACGCTTCGGTTAAAGACCGAGCGTTACGTATTTATAAAGTTTCAAATATTTATAACAGCTGAGCTGAACGAACGCTCAGACATCCATATGGGGACGCTCGTTCTCGAGCAGAATTCTTTCCAAATGAAAGATTTCCATTCTAAGTGATTTTAAGGGAAACCGAACGGTCTAAGACCGTACGATGACGAGCGTCATTTATCAAAGGGGATGATTTAAGTTTCAGATTTTCTCAAACTTAACAAATTTCCAGATTTCAACATTTTAACCTATACTTTATACTTCAAATGATTCTCAAGTCTATGAACTTTATAACTTTCACTTCCAGATTAATTCACATTCAAAAATCAACATATTAAAACTCATATATTACAATATTCACCCATCATTCATACGTATCAAACCAACATATAGTTCAACAACCCAGAAATCATATCCAATATCAGAGAACGTTCATAACAGCTCAAACTTCATAATTTTCATGCATACAACTCAGATCATACAACATGCAGTATAAATTAAACATATAAGCTTCCCTTACCTGGATAGCAGTGTTCGTTCTAATAGTATCACTTGGACTTGCCCAACTTATGGTTTTCTACCCTCCAAGATCTTTCTTATTCTCTTCAACTAAGTCTAACCAAAGAAACGTAAACGATATCAACTTAAGCCCTTGCATGTAACTGAATCTGGGTTCGAAGGAATTCCAGAAACGAGCTTATGAGTTGGAAATCTTACCGTCAACAGAATCTGAAGTTGTTCGGACCAAAATGAAGTTCACGGCGTAAGGAACGTTCCTACGGTTCTGAATGTTAAACGGAGAAGAGATGAATGAGTAACAGTAGAGAGAAGTTTTAGGGTTTCTAGAGAGAGGTTGGAGAAGATGAAGGATTTGAGTTCTGAGGAAGAGGATGAGTGGTGCAGGTAAGAGAGAGAATTCTAGGAAATCCAGTTTTGTGAAATTCACGTTCGTTGGAGCGAACGTACCCCAAGCTGACACGTGCCCACTAAATTCTGAACTGGAAGCTTCTTCTGCAACACGTGGCGTGTGTGCTTGTGAAGCCATGTGCGTTTTCAGAGAATGATGGGTGCGGTTTCAGTGTGTGTCAGAGAGTTTATCAGATTTGGAAATGGGTTTTAAAATGAGATAAGCATGGATTGTGATGTGCATTAATGGTGATGTGACAGGTAATTACAGAGAAATTTTCAGGGTCTCACAACAATTGAATGATTTTTTCTCATTTCAATTAATTAAATTTAATAATTTGTCAGCTTTTGGATAAACTAATGACAAACCAAACATTGTGTGTGTTGGGCAGGAATCAAATTTAGATGTGAGTGGAATCCACACACATTAACACCATTACAGAACATAACCAGCATCCAAAGGCAAATGCCAGTTTTTCGCACTTCCACTTTCCACCAGACCACAACCTTCTCCTCCTTCTAATCATGATCCCTTCCCCTTTCCTCTCCCTTTGTCGACACTCCTTTTCCCATAATTTCCCAACAGGGGCTGCTTCTCAAAGTTCAAACTTTCTGCTAAAGTTTCAATCTTTTGCTTTTGGAAATCATGCAGGGAGTGAATTTCCATCCGGGTCTTTCTCCAATGCTCTCAGAAGAAAAAGGGTGTCCGTGGTGTGCTCAACGTCAACTCTGACTGTGGAAGAAGTGGCAGAGAGAGGAGTGAAGGGTAAGGGTGAAAAGTTTGATGCAATTGTTATAGGGTCTGGGATTGGAGGGTTGGTTGCAGAAACACAGTTGGCAGTGAAGGGTGCCAGAGTTTTGGTTTTAGAGAAGTATGTGATTCCTGGTGGAAGCTCTGGATTTTACCAGAGGGATGGCTATACTTTTGATATCGGTTCTTTTGTCATGTTTGGTTTCAGTGATAAGGTCAGTTATTTATTTGTTTAATTTGGGTGCATGCCTTTTTGTGTGTGTAATCATTTACTTTAATTTCATTATTGATGTGATGAAATGTGGATGGTATAGAAATTTTACGGGTGAGCTCATGAGTTAAATGTTACACTTAAGGAATATGGATGCTTTGCTTGTGAGAGGGACTTTCTGTTTCTCTCTGGTTGTAATGCATTAAATTTTTATTTTTTTGTTTTGGAGACATTCATTTGTAAACAACACTTTATTTTGTGTTGCCATCAGTGTTATTGTGCTTAGCTGGTGCCTGGTGTTCATGAACAAAATGATTGCGTCTAGTTTGCTCTTTTGGTTAGTTTAATATTAAGAAAGATTTGGTTCATTATGTGAAGCTTGACTTTTGATCAATTAAGCTCCAAATAAATGTAATTTGCTCATCTTCTAATAATACCTTAGCCAGCAGTAGATTCGAGCACTTCTAATTGTTCTTTATGTTGAATGGTATGCTTCCTAGGATCATGAACACCATGTGCCTTAAATTTGTGAAGGGTAATCTCAATTTGATAACACAAGCGTTGGAGGCAGTCGGTTGTCAGATGCAAGTGGTACCTGATCCAACAACCGTTCATTTCCATCTACCAAATAACCTTTCTGTTCGAGTGCACAAAGAATATGATAAATTCATTGATGAACTGACTAGTTACTTTCCCCACGAAAAGGAGGGTATTCTTAAATTCTACAGTGAATGCTGGAAGGTTTGTCTAAATTGAGGNGCTGTTAAAAAAGAGCCATTCCCTCCTAAAGCATCTGATCCAGGCAGCTTTTCTATCCCTTGTTCTATAGGGAAGAAAAAGGTAAAGAAAGCTCTCCTTGATTTAGGTTCAAGTGTTAACTTGATGCCTTATTCTTTACTGGAGCAAATTGGCAAGGTTAAAATGAAACCTGCAAAGGTTAGAATAGTAATGGCCGATGGATCTTCAAAGGAGTCAAGTGGAATTGTAGAGGACATTATAGTTTGTGTTGGCAAACTTCAGTTCTTGGCAGACTTTGTGGTGATGAAGATGGAGACCGAGAAGATACCTATCATACTTGGAAGGCCGTTTATGAAAACGGCTAGGGCTATCATTGATGTGAATGAAGGTATAGTGGTTCTCCAAGACAGAGAGGAGAGAGTGGTGGTGGATGTGTTCAAAGATGAGATACAAGCAAAGGAGGAAGAAGCCAGTTATAAAGCTGCATTTCGAGATGCACCCATAACTAGAGGTAAAAATAAAAATCTTAAGGTTTTTGATAACCATTGTTTGTATTTTCAGGCACCCAAGGTAGAAGAGATTGGAAAAGGAGAAGAAGTTCCTAGAGACTGGAAAAAATTAAGACTCCAACTTGGCACACCTGTAAGACTCAAGAACAAGTTGTGGGTCATTAAAGGCTTTAAAGAGAAGGAGATGATAGAGATAGAGTCTCCATATTCTAGAGAGTCCAAAACAGTCCAAAGGAAGCAGTTGAAAGGTTGGTGGAAGGACTACATCAATTATAAAGAAGATGGAATGTGAGCTTTAACAGGGTCAAGCTAGTGACGTTAAAGAAGCGCTTGCTGGGAGGCAACCCAGTGGATTTACAAACTTTTGATTTGGTTTTGTAATTTATAATTTGTGAATATTATTCTGTAATTATTTTTGTTGGATTTAGCATCTACTGAAGGATGCTAGGTGGTTAAGTATCTACTGAAGGATACTAAGTTTGTAACACCTACTGATGGGTGTTGGTGAGAAGATTTTGCACCTACTGATGGGTGCTGGTAAGTTTGAAACACCTACTGATGGGTGTTGGTGGATTTTGGGTCAGGCTCGTGACGTTAAACAAGCGCTACCTGGGAGGCAACCCAGTTGATTGATTGTTTTCTGTTTGTCTATTTTAGTTAGGGTTTGCATAAGCATTTTTAACATTGAATTGCAGGGAACCTATGAGGGGTATGCTAGGAAGGCACGTAGGTCAAGAAAAGAAGGAGAAGGGCACATCACGAAAGTGCCGCTGAGCGGCAATTACCGCTGAGCGGTACTATTGCAGATGGGCTTAAGTTCCCCTTAGCGGAACCCGAGCTCATTGGGGTATTTTTAAACCCTAAGCTGCGCGTTTTTATATTCTTTCAAGCTCTTCTCTGCATTAAGACTCCCACATATCTCCTCTTAGGTTTCCCACATCTTTTTACTCTTCCCTCTTTAGAAAATTTCTCTTCCACTCATTTTTACACTAGTGTGCTATCAAAGTTTGGGGTTGGAAGAGAGCATTCTAGTTTGGAAGCATTCTCATATCATCTAGCATCTCCACCCAAGTAAGTAAAATGCATTTTGTTCATTCTAGGGTTCTTGAAATTGACTGTGATTGTCAAAGCATGAATATTTAGGGGTTTTGATTTCTATGCATGATTTGATGATATATTTGATGTTTGAACCGATTAAACTGCTTGATTATGAACTGGAAAACTGAAAATTGCATTTGGGTGGAGTTAGGACAGTTTAAAAACGAGATTTGCAAAAATCTGCAGATCACCGCTGAGCGGCATTTACCGCTGAGCGGCACTCTGCCAGATTTGCTTTTTCTGGTTTGTTGCGTGTTTGAATGTGGCACTGGTGGCGCTGAGGGGAAATTCTGGCCCTCAGCGGTGGTTTAGCTTCAAAAGGAGTTTTGTTTTGTGTTTACTAATGATTAACATCATGTTCTGTGGTTTTGGATTTATGTTTGAATGCAGGAATGGCATCCTCTTCAGGAAAGAGATTGAAAACCATGGCAACCAAGAGAAAGGAAAAGGAACCAGAGCAGCCCCATAATGGCAGGTTCCTCTCTAGGACACATGAGAAGCACTTTAGGGTGGTTCAGGACAGGAGACTTCTAATGGAGAGAAAAGTTGGAATGATACCTAACTTTGCTCCTCAATTTGGAGAGCAAGTGTTAGGGAATGATTGGGGAAAGCTAACCACTTATCAATCACATGCCAACATAGCTGTGGTGAAAGAATTCTACACCAATGCAAAGAAGATTGGTGATTATCCAGCTGAGAATTATTTGGGCTATGTTAGAGGCCATGCTATCAGGTATGATCCTGACTCCATCAATAACTTTCTGGATACTGTGTGGGCTGGTGAGCAATGCCAGTTTGCTCTTAGCATGGAGGAAGGTGCTGACTTTGAGGATGTTGAGAGAGTATTGTGCATACCTGGAGGACACTTCCAAAGGAATAGATCTGGCTCAGTGGTTAATATTAGGAGGACAGATTTGACTCCTCTTGCAAAGTATTGGATGGCATTTTCTCATGCCAACATTCAGCTATGTTCACATGTGTCAGATATTACTCTCAGCAGGGCACTCTTCATCTACTGTGCTATCAGAAACTTGAATGTTAATATTGGGCAGGTGATAGCTGATGAGATTAGTGTGTGTGCTAACACTTCAAACAACAAAGCACCACTGGGACATCCTTCTTTGATCACTCACCTTTGCAAGCTAGCTGGGGTGGACACTTCTGTTGATGGAAGGCCATCTAAGACATACATTGGACCTCTTACTAGAGCCATGGCTAAGAGAGTTCAAGAGGAAGAAGGATCACTTAATATTTTGCTTCTATGGAAGGTGAATTATCTTAAACCTTCTTCTCTTAATTAAGCATGTTTACTTTGTTTTGTAGGATTAAATAAATTGGAGGGAGCAGCTGCCAACATGGCATTTGGCACGTGAAAGGAAGAATGGTTGGATAAGCTTGCTGCCAAAGTCATATGCACCCAGCCAAAACCCCAAAATAGCCCAACGTTGGATGAGGAGATGCTTCAAACACGTGAGGAGCTAACCTGGAGCAAGGCATGGGATTTGCTGGAAGTTTTTAGTGTTGCTGTTAGGCTTCCCATTTGAAATTAGGCGGGAGTTCATTTCAGAAAAGAGACCCATCTTCACTTATAAATAGGATGGTTTCTTCCTTGTATGGTACTTTAGAGCTATGCCCAAATGCTGAGAAATATATTCCAGTCTTGCATTCTGCTCTTGAGTCAAAATTGCTTGCAATTTCTTCATTTTCTCTCAAGCTTCCTTCCATTATATGAAGGCTTTCTGAGCTGAGAGGCTTCACTCATTTTACCTTGCTTCATTCAAACACCTCCATCAACATTTACTCCATCAAGTCCGCTGCACACCAACACACTACACACCTCTGATCTGGGAGCTTCAGGCCACTGGATTCCTCTGGAATTTGGCTCCATCAAGTGGTATCCAGAGCTTAGGTTCTCCACGCACCAAGGAGCTAAGCATTTCTTCTCATTCTGCAATTTAATTCTGCTGAATTCCATCTCTGTTTCTGTTTTCTGTTTCTGTTTTCTGTTTCTGTTTCTGTTTCTGTTTCTGTTTTCTATTTCTGTTTCAGTTTTAATTCTGCTTCTGTAATTCTGTTCCAGCCTTTAATTCTGTGTTCTTACAGTGTATTATGTCCATTTTTCATTTTAAACGGTGAATCATTTCTTGTTTGAGTCAATTCCAGCTTTGAACTTTAAATTCTGTTTTGTCTAAAGTCTTGTGCAAACTACTGTTGCTGTTTTAACATTGTCACTGTTTTGAAATTGTTTCTATTGAGTTCTGTGCTTACCAGTGCTATACAAGCTGTTTGTTACCATTAGAGGCAGTGATGAGTTGATCTAGCCTTGGTAATATAGGCTGAAGCATCCAATAAGCCAAACTGGTTGTAAAATTCTGTTAAAATCTGATGCAGAATTTTGTTTGCTGTTCTAAATCATCAAATCTGTTTTCAGCTGGTTTTGATTGATTCTAAAGCTTGATACAACATTGTTTAGTGTTGTTGAATGATGCTAAGAGTGTAGCCAACCATAACAAGCAATGAAATGCAATTTGCATAGCTTGGTTGTGCATAGACACTAGTCATTTGTTATTTCAGATTTAAATTTGGTTTATCACCGTGCCAATTTTCATTGCATAGTTTAATCTGAGTTTGTCATGCTAAGCATCTTTAATTCCAGCTTAGATCTGTGTATTCACATTTCCTAGAGTCTTTTCCTTGCTGATCCAAACTTTGATTCCATAAAACTGAATTTGGTTGGTTATTTTGGTGCCATTTACTGCATAAGTGGTACAGCAGTAGGGATTTTCGAAAATCTGCTGTTTCTTTGCTGGTTTATAGCTTAAACAAGTCTCAATTGATGGTTCAAAGTTGCTAGTACTGTTCATTTGGTCAAAACATGACTTATATGCAAATTTGCATTTGAAACCATCAATTTTTGAGTGAAAATGGAAGTGAAACAATGATTTCGAATTATAGGCAGTTTCTAAGTTGTTTTAAGGTCTGAACATGTTCAAATTCATCATTAAAAATTGTTGAAACTGTCCAAACAAAGATTGAAACACTTCCATATAGTTTTGGATCTCAAACCACCAAAATTCAGTTAATTTTTCTGGTGCAGTTCTGTTTTTCCAGCTGCTGTTTGGTAATTTTGATGCAAAAATTCATTATTGGATTGTGAAAAAGCTGGTTCCATGATTAAAAATGAAATAGATGACTCAAAGAAGTAATATCAAGTGAGAAAAAGCTGTTGGAACTGTGCAATCCAGATTACAGGCCCTGAAAAATCAAATTCAAAAATCTGAAAGTCATTGGGGCATTTTATCAAACAGTTTTGAAAATTATCAAACAGTTTGCAATTGGAATCATTTCTGAACTGTGTTTGTGTTTTTTTTGCTTTCTTAATCTGTTCTAGCACCTTTGGTAGGTTCCTTTTGTGTACTTGCTGTTTTTCCATACCTAGTTCATTTGTTTACCACATTTTTGGCTTCCAAAATTGTCAATTATTGCTGGAAATTGGTGTGGAAAACTGGTGCAGAATGGTAAATCTAGCTTGGTTTGTTTGAGTGGATTTAAGGTACTGTGACAGCTGTTGTGAAGCATCCAGTTGCAGAAACCTTTACTTATAATGGTAGCATACTAGGAAGTGAGGGGAAAGCTGAAATGAAAAGCAATTAGGAGCTCTTGAGTAGATGCAACTCTGCTGTCCAGCAGCTGCAGAATACATTACAGCAGCATAATTTGCCACCAGAATTGGAACAACTTGCATACTGTTTTTGAGATACACTTGGCAGCAGCTGAAGATTGAAGTCCACACTATTTTTACACATTTAATTGAGCTTGTTTGAGTACTCATATCACGGAATCTTGTAGTTTTTTTTTATATTTCTGTTGTTGTGCCAAGTGACTTGGGAAAATGCTTTTGAAGCAATTCCAAGCTCACAATTGAACATTGTAATAGTCCAATTTCGTTTTCTTTAGTGTGAAAGTGTGTCAAGGGGCTCCAAGTGTCACTTGCACTTTCACTTAGGGCCGTCTAGCATTTACATTCTTGCATCTTTATTGCTTTCCTTAAATGTCTTGAGTAATCCTTTTGTTTTAGGTCTCCGTGGTATTTAGGATAGCATAGCATATAGTAAACCTTTCTTTGGTTTGTAGGTTCATAACATTTAAAAAGAATTTGAAGAATTTCTACTTAGAAACTAAAGTAAAAGAACATTTAAGGAAACTCTGGCTAAGGAAGAACTTGGTTTCTAAGCTTGTCCATTTGTGACTCACCTCTTCTTCCTGGGAGCTACTTAGAAACATCTTTTACTTCTAGAATCTCTTTAGAAATTTTTCACCAAAAACAAAGAAAGCTTGTGAAAATCTTTTCACTCATTACTTGTCAAATATTTTGAAAACTTTGTGAAAACCTTTTCCTTTGACAAGAATGAGTCAATCAAGTGTGCAAGGAAGTTTGAAACCCAATAGTGAAATGTCTTTAAGGGAAGAATTTGAGCAAAGATTTGAACAAAGGGATAAAGAGATTAGTGAGCTCAAAGATATGATTAGTCAACTTTTGATTAATCAAGATAAAAAGAAAGAGAGGTCTTCCCATAGGAGAAGAGAAGAATCATCATCTTCTCCAAGTGAAATTGAGCAAAATAGTAGTCATCACAATGATGACCACTACCAAATGCCTCCTAGAAGACAACATAGAGTTAGAGAGCATTATCCAAGAGAGCCTAAGATTGATCTTCCTTCCTTCCATGGAAAAGATGATGTAGAAGAATACCTAGAGTGGGAAATGAAAGTTGAGCAATTGTTTGAGTGCCACCAAATAGATGATGAAAGGAGAGTCACCATGGCTTCTCTAAGCTTTCAAGGTTATGCCTTAATCTGGTGGACAGCCTTAGTCAAGGACCATAGGCTAAGACACTTACCTCCCATTAGGTATTGGAATGAAATGAGAGCTGCCTTGAGGAGGAGGCATGTACCAGCCTATTATGATAGGGAGATAATGGATAAACTCCATAAACTCCAACAAAGGAACATGAGTGTTGAGGAATATAGACAAAAAATGGAGTTACTCATGTTGAGAGCTGGGATAAGAGAAGAACCTAGGATAACAATAGCTAGGTTTCAAAGTGGACTTAACTATGACATAAGAGATAGGGTTGAACTTATACCCTACAATGATCTTAATGAGTTAGTCCAACTTTGTGTGAGGGTAGAGCAACAACTAAAGAGGAAAAGCTCCACCAAGAAAGATTACCCTCATAGTTCTCACCATAAGAAAGAGTATAAGAGGGAGGGTAGTCAAACCAAGCCAAGATATGAAGAAAGAGAGAGAGAGAGGAAAAGAAAAAGTCAAAGAACCTTCAAGAGATCATAAGAGTAAGGAGACTAAGTGCTTTAGGTGTGGGGAAAAAGGGCACTATGCATCTGAGTTCCGCAATAGAAGGTCAACTTACATCCTTGAGCATGAGAGTGAAAGTGAGGGTTCTTCATATAGTGAGTCTGAGACATCCACTTCTGAAGAAGAAGAAGCTTTACCTTGTGATGGTGACTTACTTATGGTAAGGAGACTCCTGGAAAGTAAACATGTAGAATTAGAACAGTCACAAAGAGAGAACCTATTCCACACAAGATGCAAAGTTTTAGAAAAGACATGTTCAATGATAGTGGATAGTGGCTCTTGTTGCAACTGTTGTAGTTCTAGAATGGTAGAGAAGCTTGGCTTAACCACTACTCCTCATCCTAAACCTTACAAACTTCAATGGATTAAAGAGGATGATGGAATAGTAGTTAAGAACAAGTAAGTGTACCCATTTCCATTGGCAAATATGAAGATCAAATTGTTTGTGATATAGTACCAATGGAAGCTGGGCACATATTACTTGGAAGACCTTGGCAATATGATAAACAAGCTTTACATGATGGAGTCACCAACAAAATCACCATTCAACACAAGGGAAAGAAAATTATTTTGTGTCCTCTTACACCTTCACAAGTAAGAGAGGACCAAATAATTCTTAAAAGAAGTTGGATGGAGAAAAGAAAAAAGAAAATAGGAAAGAAAGAAAGAATTTGGTAACCCATGCCTCAGCCATGAAGTTGTCCAACCTCAAACCTTGAATATTTCCAAAAATCTTTTTCTTGGACAACCTCATTTCTTCTTTATTGCAAAGAGGCATTTGTTTCAATCACTCATGAACTTGGTTCTCTACCAAAGGGGTTGCAAAAACTTTTAAAGGAATTTGATGATATATTTCCCAAAGAGGTACCAAGTGGATTACCACCTTTGAGGGGAATAGAACATCAAATAGATTTGGTACCTGGGGCAAGCCTACCTAATAGGCCAGCCTATAGAACCAACCCTATGGAAACAAAAGAAATAGAGAAACAAGTTAATGACTTGTTGAACAAAGGGTGGATCCAAAAGAGTTTAAGTCCCTGTGCTGTGCCTGTGTTGTTGGTCCCTAAAAAGGATGGGTCTTGGAGAATGTGTACAGATTGTAGGGCCATCAACAACATAACTGTCAAGTATAGGCATCCCATTCCTAGGTTAGATGACATGTTGGATGAATTACATGGAGCAAATCTCTTCACCAAAATTGATCTTAAAAGTGGATACCATCAAATAAGAATTCATGAAGGAGATGAATGGAAAACTGCTTTCAAGACCAAGTTTGGTTTGTATGAATGGTTAGTCATGCCCTTTGGCTTGACCAATGCTCCAAGTACATTCATGAGATTAATGAATCATGTGCTTAGGGAATGCATAGGCAGATTTGTAGTGGTCTACTTTGATGATATCTTAATCTATAGTCAAGGCCTTCAAGAACATCTTAACCATGTCAGAAAAGTCTTGCTTCTTCTTAGAGAACATCATCTCTTTGCCAACTTTGACAAATGTACTTTTTGTCAAGAAAGTGTGATTTTCCTTGGATTCAAAGTGGGAAAAGAAGGTGTACATGTTGATCCAGAGAAGATCAAGGCTATACAAGAATGGCCAACCCCTAAAAATGTAGGAGAGGTGAGAAGTTTTCATGGGTAGCAAGTTTTTATAGAGATTTGTGAAAGACTTCTCCACCATAGCTGCTCCTTTAAATGAGCTAGTCAAGAAAGATATGCCTTTTATTTGGGGTGATAAGCAAGAGTTGTCTTTTGAGACTTTGAAACACAAGTTAACACATGCACCTATTCTAGTTTTGCCTGATTTTTCCAAAGCCTTTGAACTAGAATGTGATGCATCTGGGGTAGGAATAGGAGCTGTTTTAATACAAGGAGGACATCCCGTAGCTTACTTTAGTGAAAAACTTAGGGGGCCTACCTTAAACTATCCTACCTATGACAAAGAGTTGTATGCCCTCATTAGAGCTTTGAAAACTTGGGAGCATTACTGGTAACTAGAGAATTCATCATACACACTGACCATGAATCTCTCAAGTACATTAAAGGGCAAGCAAAGCTAAACAAAAGACATGCAAAGTGGGTGGAATATCTTGAGCAATTTCCCTATGTCATCAAACACAAAAAGGGGAGTACTAATGTTGTTGCGGATGCTTTATCTAGAAGACATGCATTATTAGTAACCCTAGGATCTCAAATATTAGGATTTGATGACATAAAAGAGTTATATGAAAATGATGAAACATTTGCATCCACTTATTCATCATGTCTTAAGAAGCCTTTTGATGGATTCTATCTTTCTGAGGGGTATCTTTTTAATAAAGGAAAACTTTGTATACCCCAAGGATCCATTAGAAAACTTCTTATCAAAGAGAGTCATGGAGGAGGACTCATGGGCCATCATGGAGTTGATAAAACTCTGAACATTTTGAAAAGTAAATTTTATTGGCCACACATGAGAATAGATGTTCAAAGGCATTGTTCTAAATGTATAGCTTGTTTGCAAGCTAAGTCCAAAATTATGCCTCATGGACTCTATACACCTCTTCCTATAGCTAATACCCCTTGGGAGGACATAAGCATGGATTTGTCTTAGGATTACCAAGAACTCAAAGGGGTATGATTCTATATTTGTGGTAGTAGATCGTTTTAGTAAAATGGCTCATTTTATACCCTGCCACAAAGTAGATGATGCTAGCTATATCTCTAGACTCTTCTTTAAAGAAATAGTGAGATTGCATGGCTTACCCAAAACTATAGTGTCTGATAGAGATGTGAAGTTTCTAAGCCATTTTTGGAAAACTTTATGGGAAAAGCTTGGAACTAAACTTCTATTTTCTACTACATGTCACCCACAAACTGATGGGCAAACTGAAGTAGTAAATAGATCTTTATCTACATTATTAAGGGTAATATTAAGAGGAAATAACAAATCTTGGGATGAACATCTACCTCATATTGAATTTGCTTATAATAGAGTAGTCCACAAGACTACTAATCTTTCTCCTTTTGAGGTTGTTTATGGTTTTAACCCTATCACACCTCTTGATTTACTACCTCTTCCAGAATCATCTTCTTTTCTTCATAAAGAAGGTGCTTCTAAGCGGAGTTTATCAAGAAGTTACATGAGAAAGTTAAAATCCAAATTGAAAAACAAACTCAAAAATATGCAGAATACAACAACAAAGGGAGAAAGAAAATAGTTTTTGAAAAAGGAGACCTAGTTTGGCTTCATTTGAGAAAGGAAAGATTTCCCTCTCAAAGGAAGTCCAAACTTAGTCCAAGAGGAGATGGTCCATTCAAGGTGGTCAAAAGAATAAATGATAATGCATACATCTTAGATCTTCCTGAAAGTTATGGTGTCAGTCATACTTTTAACGTCTGTGACTTAATTCCTTTCACAGGAGATGATCAACAGGATGCAACAGATCTGAGGACAGATCCTTCTCAAGAGGGAGGGTCTGATGGAAGGCCATCTAAGACATACATTGGACCTCTTACTAGAGCCATGGCTAAGAGAGTTCAAGAGGAAGAAGGATCACTTAATATTTTGCTTCTATGGAAGGTGAATTATCTTAAACCTTCTTCTCTTAATTAAGCATGTTTACTTTGTTTTGTAGGATTAAATAAATTGGAGGGAGCAGCTGCCAACATGGCATTTGGCACGTGAAAGGAAGAATGGTTGGATAAGCTTGCTGCCAAAGTCATATGCACCCAGCCAAAACCCCAAAATAGCCCAACGTTGGATGAGGAGATGCTTCAAACACGTGAGGAGCTAACCTGGAGCAAGGCATGGGATTTGCTGGAAGTTTTTAGTGTTGCTGTTAGGCTTCCCATTTGAAATTAGGCGGGAGTTCATTTCAGAAAAGAGACCCATCTTCACTTATAAATAGGATGGTTTCTTCCTTGTATGGTACTTTAGAGCTATGCCCAAATGCTGAGAAATATATTCCAGTCTTGCATTCTGCTCTTGAGTCAAAATTGCTTGCAATTTCTTCATTTTCTCTCAAGCTTCCTTCCATTATATGAAGGCTTTCTGAGCTGAGAGGCTTCACTCATTTTACCTTGCTTCATTCAAACACCTCCATCAACATTTACTCCATCAAGTCCGCTGCACACCAACACACCTACACACCTCTGATCTGGGAGCTTCAGGCCACTGGATTCCTCTGGAATTTGGCTCCATCATCTGTTCCACCATTTGAGAGGCCAAGAAAAGCTATAGATGAGGCCTATTACAGACAGTACTGTGGAGGTGAGGAGGCAGCCCAGCCAATGCCACCACGCCAGGATCGTAGAGAGAGAAGGCCAGCACAGAGCAGGACTTCTGCTGATACTCATGAGGCAGAACCATTCCAGATGAGGGACATGTATATGTCTCTTATAGGTGCTCAGTTGCAGTCCATCCACAGAGGGCAGGTGGCCACGGCTGAGATGATAGTGGGGATGTATGATACCCCTCCAGCACACAGGTGGACTATGGATGAATTCCATAATGTGGTAGCTTGGCCAGAAGAACCATGGCATGGAGGAGCTGAAGCAGCTGAAGCTTCAGCCCGAGACATGGATGAAGATGAAGCTGAGGAGGAGGATGCATTTGATGAAGATGATGATGAAGAGGAAGAGGAAGATACAGAGAGCTCGGACTGATGAGGAGCTGAGATAGCATTTACTGATGAATGCTATCATATGATTATGCTTTTGTGGTTTAAGTTTTCTGAACTTATTTGTTTTTGTTTTTAGATTAGGGTTTGATGTACTCTATTGAACACCTGGTTTGTTATGATGGTTTGCTATTAACTGTGATTGTGTGATAAGTAATGCTTGATGATGCTTATTGATTGATTGATGTTGAGATGATGTGCACATTAAAATGCTTATACAGGTGATTCACAAGCTTTGTGAACAAATGCATAATATCATGATTGTGATTGTGAAATTAAGCAGGATGTGCATGTCAAATGTGAATGAGCTTATATGTGAGGTTTTGAGCTCCAGAGTTGTTATTGTTGAATGCTGTTACTTTGAAAGCATGAATGACTTTGCCCAGGTTTTCTAGGATTGAATCAATTGCTTGTTTTGCATCATATGATCAAAGGCCGTGTTTTTGAAACCCTTTTTATTGGCCAAATTCATAAAGTTAGCCTTCTAAAAGAGAACACGTTGTGTTCTATCCTTTGAACCCTTAGCCTTAAATATACACTGAACACCCTTGATTGAAAATCTTTACCTTGAGTTAAGTAGAAGATCTTGTGTGGTATTGTTAAATGTTCAAGTTTGGGGTTATTGGGGAAACATGAAAAAGGAAAAAGCATTGAGCTAAGAGCTAAAAAGTAAGAATATGCAAAGAAAAGAAAAGAAAAAGAAGCAAAGCTCAATGCAAATGCAAAAGCAAAGGCAAAAGAAAGTTGGGAATGAATAAGAAGATTGTGTTGTTATGATTCTCTTAACTCAAGGATTTTGTGATCCAGAAAAACCAATTTTCTTGTTAGCCCAGCCACATTATAAGCCATTGAAAAGTCCTTGTGATGATGCATGCTTGTGAATGTTTTTGATTGTGGTAAAATGAAAGGCAAAGTTAATTCATGTGACATTGTGATAGTGGAGTGAATGAGTGAAACACTTTACCTCTTATACACTTGTGTGTTGAGTGAAACACTTTACCTAGTGAGGAAATATTCCATAAGCACATGAACATCCATGCTTAATTGATTGATCATTCATGAAAAATAGCATTTGTTGGAACTTAAATGACTTTGTGAACACTAAAGCATGTGCACATCTTGAATTAACTCTTGGTCATAAGTTTGAGTGAAGTTATTACTTATCTTGAAAAGAGGATTTTGAATGAGTGAACCATCATATGAGTTGGTTGGAGATGGAGTTACATTTTGTTTGCTTGAGGACAAGCAAAGTTCTAAGTTTGGGGTTGTGATAACAGTTGAAAAACTGTTATTTTCATGCTTAAAAGTGATACTAAAAGCAACCTTTAGACTTAGAAACTAGCTTGAAAATCATGCATTTTGTTTATATTTTCAGAAATAAGAGAGCTGGACAGGTTTATGCTTGATTTGAGTGTTTTTGTGCAGGTTTTGAGGTGAATTTGGTGAAAGAAGTGAAGAATGAGAGAGAGGACATTAGAAAAGACAAGAAAGAGTGCAAAAAGGAGAAGTCGAAGGCACCGCTCAGCGGCAAACTACCGCTGAGCGGCACTCAAGAGGTGGCGTTGGAACCGCTGAGGGGCAAATGGCCGCTGAGGGGAAGAAAGAAGACGCGTAACCACCGCTGAGCGGTAAATGGCGCTGAGCGGCACTTTTTGGGCTTGGGCTTTTGTAATCTTTTGTAACTCTAGATTAGTATATAAGGGCTTGCACGTCCTTTAGTTAGTATCTTTGGCAGAAACGAGGCAAACACTCTCTCTTTCACCCCTTTGAAGGAGGATCTTGGATGCTCAGGCTACCTCTTCACCTTTATTGGGTTTATTCTTTCATACTTTCATTGTTATTCATCTAGGTTCACCATGAATATGGTGAACTAAACCTTGTATGTTTGTTGGGGAATCAATGTAATCTCTTGAAGCTCTCATATATGGATTTGTTGAATACATCTTTGAATTAAGACATATGCTTTCTTTTCATCATTAGTTAGGGTTTTTCCTCTTTGCTCAATGCTTGCATTGTTTAACTCATTCTAATGCATGATTATTGGTTTTGTTGATACGGACACGTACGGGGAAATCTAGATCCGGGGAATTTCTCCCAATATTTTACTGACAATATTATATTGGTTGCCTTAAGCTCCTGCGGTAATGAACTAATCATTAGGAATGCTAGGAATTGTATGAACTATTTGATTAGGGAGAAGCCATCTAGAATGGTACATTAGTAGAGTGGCATTAACAATGATGATTTGAAAGAGGAATTCCTAAAATATATGAGAGTGGATGAGATGAAATTGACCCCCAACAACATATTCATTCATTTAATCCATTGAAAGTGTTTATCTTATGTCTTTGCCATTGATCAATTCATGCATACATGTTTATTTTCGTCTTGCATATTAAAATTTCAATTATTGTTTTCTTAAGTCTTAGCTAATCAAGAAATCACATAACTAAACTAGGCCGTGAGTCCTTTGGGAAGAACGATACTTGGTCTTACCAAGTTTTATTACTTGAACGATTCGGTCATACTTGCCGATTGTGAAACAAGTTTGTGACATCATATTTTGGTGCTTACAAATTTGTCCATCACATTCCGGTCTCGATATGGTCATTATGAGTATGTGGTGATGCCCTTTGGAGTGACAAACGCACCTGCAATCTTCATGGATTACATGAACAGAATTTTTAGACCGTACTTGGATAAGTTTGTTGTGGTATTTATTGATGACATCCTCATTTATTCCAAGAGCTTTGAAGAGCATGAGGACCATTTGAGAATTGTCTTGAGCGTGTTGAGGGAGAAAGAGCTGTATGCCAAGCGTTCAAAGTGTGAATTCTGGATGAAGGAGATCCAATTTTTAGGGCACGTTGTTTCTGCTGGTGGTATTGCAGTAGATCCAGCCAAGGTGAAGGCAGTGCTGGATTGGGAGAGTCCACGCTCTGTCACGGAGGTTAGGAGCTTTGTGGGACTCGCGGGCTACTACAGGCGGTTTATTGAAGGATTTTCTAAGATAGTAGCCCCTCTGACTTACCTCACCAGGAAGGATCAGCCGTTTGCTTGGACAGATAGATGTGAGGAGAGCTTCCAGGAATTAAAGAGGAAATTAACGAGTGCTCCTGTGTTGGTCATTCCAGACACGGCCAAACCTTTTGAAGTATATTGTGATGCATCCTATCAAGGTTTGGGCTGTGTACTGATGCAGGAAAGAAGGGCAGTAGCATACGTTTCCAGGCAGTTAAAAATCCATGAGAAGAATTACCCCACACACGACTTGGAGCTAGCAGCAGTCGTGTTTGCATTAAAAATCTGGAGGCATTATCTGTATGGTGCAACGTTTCAAGTGTTTAGTGATCACAAGAGTCTCAAGTACCTCTTTGATCAAAAGGAATTGAATATGAGGCAAAGGAGGTGGCTTGAATTCTTGAAGGATTATGAATTCGAACTGTTGTATCATCCTGGAAAAGCTAATGTGGTGGCTGATGCCTTGAGTAGGAAGGCCGTAAGAGTTTCTGCAATGATGGTGAAGGAGCTGAACTTGGTGGAGAGTTTTAGAGATCTAAGATTACAATTTGATTTAGGAGCGAACGTTATAAAGTGCTGTAATCTTAGAATTTCCAGTGAGGTGTTTGACAGAATTTGGATGAAGCAACGTGAGGATGAAGAATTGGTGAAAATCTTGAGCGTGCTCGGTACAGATCAGGCTAAGGGGTTCAATGCTGGAACGGACGGTCTACTGCGATATATGGGGAGAACGTGCATTCCAAATGACAGTGAGCTGAAGAGGATCATAATGGAGGAGGGACATCACAGCCGTCTTAGCATGCATCCTAGCATGACTAAGATGTATCAGGACCTTCGTTTGTCATTCTGGTGGCCTGGGATGAAGAGTGACATTGCACGTTTTGTGTCATCTTGTTTAACCTGTCAAAGAGCCAAGGCTGAACATCAAAGACCAGGAGGATTGCTGCAGCCATTGGAGATTCCAGAATGGAAGTGGGATAGCATCTCCATGGATTTCGTGACTCATCTGCCACGTACAGTCCGAAACCATGATTCAATTTGGGTGATTGTGGATAGATTGACTAAGAGCGCCCATTTCCTGGCTGTTAATTTAAAGATGTCCATGACAAACTTGGCCAAATTGTACATTAAGGAGATTGTTAGACTGCATGGAGTTCCTTCAAGTATTATATCAGATCGGGACACGAGATTCACATCTCGTTTTTGGCAGTCATTGCAAGGAGAATTGGGAAGCAAACTGCAAATGAGTTCTGCTTATCACCCTCAGACGGATGGCCAATCTGAGCGAACCATCCAGACTCTTGAAGACTTGTTGAGGACTTGCGTTATAGATCATATGGGAGTATGGGATGAAGTTCTGCCGCTTGTTGAATTCACATACAATAACAGCTTTCAAGCAAGCATAGGAATGGCACCGTTTGAAGCTCTTTATGGAAGGAAGTGTAGAACTCCTTTGTGTTGGTTCCAAGAAGGCGAGAATGTGTTAACCGGACCTGACTTGATCCAGCAAACAACCGAGAAGGTGAAATTGATCCAGGAACGTTTGAAAACGTCTCAAAGCAGGCAGAAATCTTATGCTGATAAGAGAAGAAGACCCTTAGAGTTCTCTGCTGGTGATCACGTTTTTCTAAGGTTGAATCCAATCACTGGAGTGGGAAGAGTTCTTCGTCCAAAGAAGCTTTCACCAAAGTACGTAGGACCCTATCAGATTCTGAAGAAGATTGGATCAGTGGCGTATGAACTGGCTTTACCTCCTCAACTGTCCAACCTTCATCCAGTCTTTCACGTTTCACAACTCCGGAAGTATATAGCTGATCCATCACACGTACTGGAGTTAGAAAACATCCAAATTCGCCCAGACCGGACACTGGAGATGCAACCTGTTTGTGTGGAAGACAGCCGCACCAGACTCTACAAAGGCAAAGATGTTCGTCTCGTGAAAGTGGTGTGGAATGCCAAGACTGGTGACTCAACATGGGAGGTGGAAGAGGCTGTGAAGAAATTGTACCCTCACCTATTCCCTGGTAAGCTTTAGAATTTTCGAGGACGAAAATTTTTGTAGTTAGGGGGAATGTGAGAACCTGATAAATTAATACACACTAATTCATTCTCTGATCACTATTTTAATGCACCGTGACACGTCAAAATGCACTCACACTTCCACTGCATGCGCCTGCCATGTGTCACGGTTGGAGCATTCTGAGAAGGTTAGTGGGAGACAAGTGGCGTGTGGAGGTTGGGGAGTTTATTCTGCATTGGGAAGAGAAAAATAATTCTGAAAAACTCTCCCTCTTCCTCCTGCATGCTTCATCTTCTTCTCAGAATTTCTGCTTTCCAAATTCTCTGCCCTCTCTCTAAACCGTTTTCATCTTCTCTCTAAGATAACTCACCATCAAACCTCTGATCTCATTTCAGACACCATAGAAACCTTCCCTGCACTGTGAACATCATTCTGATCCGAACAGAATTGAGAACTGAACTGGTAAGTTCTCGTCTTTGCACCTTCGTCCATTTAGTTCATGCAAACCAAAATTCTGGTTGCATGCATGAGTTAGAAGTCTGATCTGTTTACGATTTTGGTGTGAATTTCTGATAGAAAGCCGTGAGAGCACGAGAGAAACTCTAAGCATTTGGAAGTGCACTGCTAGATCAGGTAAGGGAAGCTTATAAGTTTAATTCATACTGCTTGATTTTTTGTGATATGAGTTGCATGTATGTAAAGTCTGATGTTTGAGCTGTTATGAACGGTTACTGATATCTGATATGATTTCTGATGTTGGTTTAATCTGTCATGAACAAATACTGCTTGTATGTATTATATATGTTGTTTTTGATTTTGATTAAATGCATGTTGATCTGATCATGTATAAATGGAGTATGGTGATTGTATAGTTGGAATGATTCAAATGTTGAAATCTGTATGATGATGATGTTTAAGGTGAATTAAATCTGGAATGAAAGTTATAAAGTTATAAATTGGAAATCTGGAAAATTTTGCTAAGGTTGAGAAATCTGAAATTTCATTCTTTCCCACTGATAAATGACGTTCGTCCCTGTACGGTCTTAAACCGTTCGGCATTTCAGTAAAGTAACTTAGATTGGGATTCTTTCATTTGGAAGGAATTCTGCTCATGAACGAGCGTCCCAAATTGAATGTCTGAGCGTTCGTCTAGCTCAGCAATATTTAAATATTTAAAACTTTATGAATAAGTAACGCTCGGTCTTTATACCGAGGCGTTCGTCCTAATTAGCGTTCGGCCTTATGTTGAACGTTCGTCTTTGATAGCGCTCGTCCTTATGTCGAGCGTTCGTTTTTCATAAGCGTTCGGCCTTATGTCGAGCGTCCGTTCTCAATAAGCGCTCAGTCTTATCACGAGCGTCCGTTCTGAATCTCGCTAGGTCTTTACCTCGCGTTCGTACTAAGTGAATATTCAATTGATAAAATAGCGTTCGTTCAAAGTATTTAAATATTCATTTTTCTTTGCGTTCGTTCCATTCCTGGAATTGGATTCATATGTAAATCTCTTGAAAAATAATTCTAAGTGTTCTTGACCCTCCTTTGTACATTAAATCTGGTTCAAGTTTCTATCATGATTATTTTCTAAGTACCAGTACACTTCAAGTCGAGTCAGTTCATTTAACAGAATCCACAGAAATTACGTTCGTTCTAAGTATTTTTCCTGAGTATCCAGTGAAGTTATTTGGACGTTCGTCCTGAGTGTTCAGTGGACTGTACGTTCGTTCTGTTATTCTCTTACAGTTAAAGATGAAATTGATGTTACATCATATTGAATTACAGTGTGAACACTATATGGATTGAATCTATGATTATGGATATTGGATGAGCGTTCCAGGGAGGAACGTCTCTTATATGATTGAATATTGAATTGGTAAAGTATGACTGTGGTTAGTTAATGCTGGCTTGGTCCATCCTGATATTCCGTGATGCTCATCTTCACGTAGAAGGGGGTAGTCATGTGTGGGAATGGCAGGAGGTCTTTCGTATCCCTCACTTAGCAGGGGCGAAGGATTTACCTCAAGTGGAAGCTGATTAGGTATATCCCGGCTACTACACCACTTGGGTGCAAGGACGCCTATAACTACATGGTTCATACAGTCCGGACGGTCTGTCTTATATATCTTTCTATGTTAAATTACATGATTAAGTTACTTGATGTATGTGTGAATCGAATTACGAACTGTATGTGTGTTGTATTAATTAAACAGTATAAGCTTACCCTTGCGTTTTCCATTTGTGTTGTCTACTGTCCATGTGCTTTCGTCTTGTCAAAATGCAATGATCATCCGTTGTGGATGTGAGCAGATGGTGATGCATCCCTTGAAGTCATGTTGGAAGAAGAAAATTTGGAGGATGCAAATCTGGTGGAAGTTGAAGTTAAAGCCGAGCCTTAGAGTGCTCGTTAGTTTAGTACTGTATTTATATTAGCTCATTTTTGGACGTTCGGTTATCATCTTGTAAAACCGTTCGTTATTAGTGCTCGTTATTTTGAGCTGTAATTTGTAACTCTGGAACCTTAAGTTGTTCTGCTTTATTTTCTCTGCACTTGGATACGCTCGTTATTTGTACACCAGCCGTTAGGCTTTGAACTTTGGTTTCCTGTTAATATTAAGACTGTTTACTGTTCACTGTTAATTGTAATTAATTCTGAATTATGGTATTACTATATTTTGGGATGTTACATTAGTGGTATCAGAGCAGTTTTGTTCTATTAAGGGACACTGTAGGGTTATGAGCGCACTGTGTTTTTGCTGTGTGCTTATTGCATGTTTAATGAGTTATTATTGTTTTAACTCTTGGACATAACTAACGCTCGTTTGTTTTTCTCTGCATCCAGAGAACAAATGGCACCTAGACTTCCTCCTCCTCCTCAACCGAATGAGTCCGATACGTCCAGCAACACTAGGTTGTTGGAAACCGTGGTTGAAAGGCTGCATCAACAGAACACAACGTTGCTGGAGCAGAACGCCACCCTGATGCAGCAAAACCAAGCTGCTATGCAAGGTTTGGAGGCCTCGCGTGTCAATTCTGAAAACACTCAAAGGCAATTGATGGAGATCTTAGCTGCTACCAGACACACTCCGGGAGCGTCTTCTTCTAACGCTGCCCCAACTGCAGCTGAATGGAGTTTGGAGAGTTTCCTCCAACATCATCCGGCTAAATTCAGTGGGAAATGCCTTCCTGATGAGGCGGACCAATGGCTAAGGGATATGGAGAGGATCTTCAATGCTAAGAGGTGTCCGGATGAGAACCGTTTAGCGTACACTGAGTACTTGTTGACGGGAGAAGCAAGCCACTGGTGGGCGAGCGCTAGAGCCATCTTAACGGACGCTCAACAACCAGTCACGTGGGAAGTTTTCAGGAATAAATTTTATGAAGAATACTTCCCTGACAGCGTTCGTTTTGCAAAGGAAGTTGAGTTCTTGCAGCTGGTTCAAGGGGGTATGTCAGTTTCAGAATACACCAATAAATTCAAGCACCTTGTGCGGTTCAGTCTTAGTTCAAAACGGATGTCGACATCCGTTTCGCCTTAAACGGATGTTGACATCCGTTGAAGGATGTCATCCGTTTAAGCTTTGTTTTAATTTTATGTTTCTGTTATTATTTTATTAGATATTTTAATATTTTGATTTATTATTTTTGAATATCTTTTTAATGTATTTTAATAATGTATATTTATATTAGTTTATATTTAAATATTTAAATATTAAAATAATAAAATAATAAAAATAAAAAATTTTAACTTTAAGGATATAATTGGAATTAAAGATAATTGGGGAGGTGGAGGGAGAAGGCTGTAGAGGTGGAGGGAGCAACACCCTAATTTCTAACACCTTCAAACTTCATTGCTGCACCCACATCATCATTTGGGCCCAAACTAAAGAACTTCAGTTTCCCTCTGCACCCCTGGTTTTCATCTCGGTATCCCCATTCCTGTTGGGCTTGTTCTCTTGTTTTATTTTCAGGCTTTTGTTTTGCTTCATTTTTATTTTATTTTTATTATTTAGCTTTTTATTTTATTGCATACCCCTTTGTATGATAATCCCACACCCCTTTGTTTTATTTATTAGACTTATTTGTTTTGTTTTCACATAATAATCACAAAATAAAATAAAAATAAAATTCAAAAAATATGTTTTAAAGGTTTAGGAACATGTGTGATTGCACGCATCGTCCTTATACTAAAAACCTTTTCTTTTTCTAAATTAAAATTACAAAAATATGTTTTAAAGGTTTAGGCACATGTGTGATCGCACGCATCGTCCTTGTGCTAAAAAACCTTTTCTCTTTCTAAATTAAAAATACCAAAAATATGTTTTAAAGGTTTAGGCACATGTGTGATCGCACGCATCGTCCTTGTGCTAAAAACCTTTTCTCGTTCTTCATCAAAAATTACCA
Source organism: Vigna umbellata (assembly GCF_029865625.1). Lineage (NCBI taxonomy): Eukaryota > Viridiplantae > Streptophyta > Magnoliopsida > Fabales > Fabaceae > Vigna > Vigna umbellata. Next base: position 37,383,512 of record NC_142171.1, read on the forward strand.
AAAATATGTTTTAAAGGTTAAGGCACATGTGTGATCGCACGCATCGTCCTTGTGCCCAAAATCTTTTCTCTTTCCTCAAAAATGCCAAAAACATGTCTTAAAGGTTTAGGCACATGTGTGATCGCACGCATCGTCCTTGTGCTAAAAACCTTTTCTCGTTCTTCATCAAAAATTACCAAAATTATGTTTTAAAGGTTTAGGCACATGTGTGATCGCACGCATCGTCCTTGTGCCAGAAGCCTTTTCTCTTTCTTCAAAAATTACAAAAATACGTTTTAAAGGTTTAGGCACATGTGTGATCACACGCATCGTCCTTGTGCTAAAAACCTTTTCTCTCTTTTAAATAAACCCGAAAATATGTCTTAAAGGTTTAGGCACATGTGTGATCGCACGCATCGTCCTTGTGCTAAAAACCTTTTCACTCTCCTAAATAAAAATACCAAAAATATATAAAATCTCCAAAAAAAACCAAAAAACATTCACTTTTTCAAAACTACAAAAATATCGCCTTGCCAGAACTACGTGACCCTTGATTCTCCATCAAAAGTGGAGATACGTAGGAGCAAGGCTAGCCCTTGTCAGGTTCACTTCCCCAAAAATCCAAATTTATCCATAATCAAATTTTCAAACAATTTACAAAAACATTTCTCAAATAGCTTCAAAAGAACTACGTAACCCTGATTTCTCATTTTGAATGAGAATACGTAGGAGCAAGGTCAATCCTTGTCGGGCCCAAAAAACTAAAAAATATATTTTGTTTATTTATAATTTTATTTTAGGGGATAGTCAAACATTTTGAAAACCACATCATATTCGTGCATTTAGTTAAAGGTACTGCCTTAAGGCAGGCGTTGTAGGGTGTTGATACCTTCCCTACACGTAACCGACTCCCGAACCTAGAATCTGGTTCTTGTAGACCACGCTTTATCATTTTATGGTTTTTCCGTAGTTTTCCATAATAAACTATGGTGGCGACTCCAAATCTCTTTTCGAAACTCGTTTCTTTTCGGATCGTCGTCCCGTCGCGATTCCGGTTGCGACAGATCTGAAAATAATTAAAAATGAGAACCAAAAGTTTTTTTAACAATGTCTGTAAATGAGCAATTGGGCATTGAAGTGTGATGACAAAGAAGAGTTCAAGTTTTATTCTCTAGTTCAAAGCTACCTTGTATGTATGTGTAGAGAGATTCTCATTAGAAATTGTTGAAGCTAAAAATATGAAGTTCTAGAAAGAAAATTCACAAAGAAAAACAAAAACTTGGAGTTCTATGAAATAAAAGTCTTGAGATTATAACTTTTGGAGTATTATAAAATAAACGCCTTTTTTTTATTCTATTAAACCTTAATTATTTTAATAATTGGATATCTTTTCAAGATAAGTGTGAATCTATTTTTAGATTAACATAAGTTTGGCTAAAGATGATCCATAATTCAATTATGGGACAACTTAATTATTTATTTCGAATTTTAAAAGCTAGACTGTGAATGAAAATAATTAAATTACATTGAAAACACTCAATTAAAATTTATCTGATTTAATTTATGATTTCATTATTTTAATAATGTCTTATAAATAGTATATAAGTTTTTCCTTCCCCAATTTCGTCTTCCTCATCTACAACCTGCAACGTCAATAAAGTTTTGCATATGTTAACCTGGACTTGAGTTGTAAGGAATCATAATTTAAAAAAAAAAAAAAAAAAAAAAAGAAAGAAAGACAAAACAAACGGGGAAGGAAGGAACGAGCGCTGGAAAGCGCCAGTTTTGCTGGCCATAAGGGACAGCAAACGTTGCTTCCATTCCCCATTCAAAAACAAGAAAAAGAAAATAAAAGGAGGCTCGTAGGAGAAAAAGAGGGGTATGGGTTCTGCACTTGGAAGGGAAAGGATTTCTGCAAAACTGAGAGAAGGTGAGGTGGGGAGCTGCTGAAGTGCAAGGAGGCTTTGGTGCTGCATCTGGAGGAGTGGAAGAGTGGCTGCAAGTTCTGGGAAAGAGAAGAAGAGGAGAACTTTTGGAGTTGGAAGGAAATCAAAACTCTCTGGAAGTGATTCAAGGAAGTCTTCAAGAGGTAAGGGGAGCTAGATATATTTCTTTGATTGTTGAATTTTGTTATGCTTGATGCAAATCTGGGTAAAAATCTGGGAAGAAAGGGTTGAATTTGATGTTTCTGGAAAACTGATTCTGCAGAAATTCTGCAGAACCGTTCGTCCAATTTGGCTTCAAATTGGACGTTCGTCCCAAAATGGCTTAGCCAATGAACGTTCGGTTATTTTCTGAACGTTCGCCCAAATTAGCCAAATTTCTGAACGTTCGATATTTTCTGAACGTTCGCCCGAAGTAGCAAAATTTTGAGCGTTCGGTTTTTGTTATGAGCGTTCGACCCAATCGGCCAAATTTGGACGTTCGTCCACAATAGCTAGGAACGTTTGTCCATTTATGGTTTTCAGTTAGCGTTCGTCCAATTTGTTAAGAATTGGACGTTCGTCCAAGTTCCTGAACGTTCGGCCTGTTAGGAGTTCGGCCTGTTGTTGAGTTGAGCGTTCGCCCCGTAGCGTTCGGCCTGAGCGTTCGTCCAAGGAAGAGGCCTGCTGAGCGTTCGTCCAAATCGGCCTGCTAAGCGTTCGTTCAAATGCCTAAGAACGTTCGTACAAGATATTGAACGTTCGTCCAAGATGCGCGTTCGGTTTCATACTGTTAGGAGTTCGTTAGCGTTCGTTCTTGTTGAGTTTTAGTGATATTAGCATTCGGTCTTAGTAGATTTTGTTTCTGTATGTATAAATAGTAAGCGTTCAGTCTTGTCAAGGTTTGATCTTTGAGCGTTCGTCCAAGGTGATTAGCGTTCGTCCATTTGGTATTTCGCGTTCGTTCATTTGGAAATTAGCGTTCGTCCTTTTGGCTCAATAGCGTTCGTCCAATTAGGTTAATGAAATTCGTCCATATCGTTCAGAAATGGCGTTCATTCGTCCTTACGTTCGTTCCTGACGTTCGTCCATTAATGCTCGGAAGATGGCATTCGGTGAATAGTATTACGTGAATAGTGTTCGGATGAATATGGTTTAGATGAATAGAATGTTCGGTGAATAGTGCTCACCCGAATAGTATTCTATGTATCGTGTGTATTGTTGGGAGTGCCAGCAGACTATGCGAGTGTAAAGATGTATTGTGTGTATTTACTTTGCATAGTGTTGGGAAGTGCCAGCAGACTATGCAAGTGTAAATATGTGTCGTGTGTATTTACTTTGCATAGTGTTGGGGAGTGCCAGCAGACTATGCGAGTGTAAAGATGTATCATGTGTATTTACCTTGCATAGTGTTGGGGAGTGCCAGCAGACTATGTGAGTGTAGAGATGAATTATGGGTATTTACCTTGCATAGTGTTGGGGAGTGCCAGCAGACTATGTGAGTGTAAAGATGAATTGTGGGTATTTACCTTGCATAGTGTTGGGGAGTGCTAGCAGACTATGTGAGTGCAAAGATGAGTCGTGTGTATTTACCTTGCATAGTGTTGGGGAGTGCCAACAGACTATGCGAGTATAAAGATGAGTGTGTGAACTGTGGGTTAATGAGTTGTGTATTTGCATAGTGTTGGATAGTGTCTAATGTTCCACCAGGCGGTAGTGCCTAATGTTCCACCAGGCAGTAGTGCCTAATGTTCCACCAGGCGGGAGTGCCTTATGTTCTACCGGGCGGGAGTGCCCAAATTTCATAAAGCCACCACGAGTGCAAGACTCGCCATAGCTCGGTAATCATTCTAGTCCGGACGAGTCGGTCTATAAAGGAACAAGTCGGGGTATAAAGTAACAAGTCTTGTGATGTCAGTTTACCATGTTTGGATGAATGTTTACATGTCATGAAAGTATGTGAAATATGGATCAATGAGTATGCTTTAATTGTTCTTTTATATGAATCTATGAATGATTGCATGAATTAACTGTGCTGTATGTATAACATGCTTTTTATATCTAGCTCACCCTTGCATTGTTTGTGTTGTGTGCCAATTTGGATTATGTTATTCGGCGATGATCATCCACTTGGATGGGAGCAGATGTTGTCGAAGAGAGTTTCCCTTGGAGTAGGAGCTGGAGGTTGCTGATGTTGCAGAGTAATCTTTTTAGAAGACTCCTGATTGATCACTTGTAGCGATCAATCCTTTCAAACTGTTCAAGTTTAAATTTTTACTCCTTTTATTTGGATGATTGTAATTTAACAATTAAATTACACGTCATATTCTGACTGTTCTCTATATTGGAATGTTGACGTCTTTATTATATAATATTGGTTATTATATAATTGGGATGTTACATGAGTTAGAATTATATAACTTGCAAAGACTAAACTAAACATTGTATGATAAATTAGTTGTGAGAACCTGATAAATTAATACACACTAATCCATTCTCTGATCACACCATTAATGCACCGTGCCACGTCAAAATGCACTCACACTTCCACTGCATGCGCCTGCCATGTGTCACGGTTGGAGCATTCTGAGAATGGTTAGTGGGAGACAAGTGGCGTGTGGAGGTTGGGGAGTTTATTCTGCATTGAGAAGAGAAAAATAATTCTGAAAAACTCTCCCTCTTCCTCCTGCATGCTTCATCTTCTTCTCAGAATTCCTGCTTCCAAATTCTCTACCCTCTCTCTAAACCGTTTTCATCTTTTCTCTAAGATAACTCACTATCAAACCTCTGATCTTATTTCAGAAACCATAGAAACCTTCTCTGCACTGTGAACATCATTCTGATTCGAACAGAATTGAGAACTGAACTGGTAAGTTCTCGTCTTTGCACCTTCGTCCATTTAGTTCCTGCAAACCAAAATTCTGGTTGCATGCATGAGTTAGAAGTCTGATCTGTTTACGGTTTTGGTGTGTTAGATTAAGTTGAAGTGGTTGAGTGAATTCTGATAGAAAGCCGTGAGAGCCCGAGAGAAAACTCTAAGCCTTTGGAAGTGCACTGCTAGATCAGGTAAGGGAAGCTTATATGTTTAATGGATACTGTATGTTATATGTTCTGATTTGCATGTATGAAAAATCTGAAGTTTTAGCTGTTATGAAAGTTTTCTGATATCTGATATGATTTCTGGTTTTTGGTTGATCTGTTATGAACAAACACTACTCGTATGTATTATATGATGTTGATTTTGATTTAATTGCATGATTGATCTGATTATGTGTGAATGGAGTATGGTTATTGTATAGTTGGAATGATTAAAATGTTGAAATCTGTATGATGATGATGTTTACAGTGAATTAAATCTGGAATGAAAGTTATGAAGTTTATAAAATTGGAAATCTGGAAAATTCTGTTAAGATTGAAAAAGCTGAAATTTCAAATCATCCCTTCTGATAAATGACGCTCGTCACTGTACGGTCTTAGACCGTTCGGTTTTCAGTAAAGTAACTTAGATTGGGATTCTTTCATTTGGAAGGAATTCTGCTCATGAACGAGCGTCCCAAATTGAATGTCTGAGCGTTCGTCTAGCTCAGCAGTATTTAAATATTTAAAACTTTATGAATAAGTAACGCTCGGTCTTATACCGAAGTGTTCGTCCTAAATAGCGTTCGGCCTTCTGTTGAACGTTCGTCTTTGATAGCGTTCGTCCTTATGTCGAGCGTTCGTCCTTTATATTGTTTGGCCTTATGTCGAGCGATTCGTCATTCATAGCGTTCGGCCTTATGTCGAACGTCCGTTCTTAATAATGCGTTCGGTCTTGTCACGAGCGTCCATTCTAAATCTCGCTTGGTCTCATACCTCGCGTTCGTACTAATTGAATAATTATTTGATAAAATAGCGTTCGTTCTAAAGTATTAGACATTCATTCTCCGTACGTCCGTTAAATCTCTGGCCTTAGTTTTCATTATGCAACCATCTTCAAATATGATTCTAAGTATTTTTGACAATCCATTGTGTATTAAATCTGGTCCATATTTTTATCACAAATATTTTCTAAGCACCAGTACACTTCAAGTCGAGTCAGTTCATCTAACTGGCCAAATAGAAAATTCTGTTTGTTGTATATTTCCCTGAGTATCCAGTAACTTTATTTGGACGTTCGTCCTACTTCTTCAATGGATTGAGCGTTCGTTATTTTTGACTCCTGAACCTAATGATGTAAACGATGATGGAATATGATAAGTTAAAGTGTGAACACTATGAGAACTGAATTTATGATGTTGGATTTTGGACGAGCGTTCCAGGGAGGAACGTCTCATATATATATATATATTGAAAGATTGAATTTGTAAAGTATGACTGTGGTTAGTTAATGCTGGCTTGGTCCATCCTGATATTCCGTGATGCTCATCTTCACGTAGAAGGGAGTAGTCATGTGTGGGAATGGCAGGAGGTCTTCGTATCCCTCACTTAGCAGGGGCGAAGGATTAACCTCAAGTGGAAGCTGATTAGGTATATCCCGGCTACTACACCACTTGGGTGCAAGGACGCCTGTAACTACATGGTTCATACAGTCCGGACGGTCTGTCTTATATATCTTTCTATGTTAAATTACATGAATAAGTTACTTGATGTGCGTGTGAATTGAATTACGAACTGTATGTGTGTTGTATTAATTAAACAGTATAAGCTTACCCTTGCGTTTTCCATTTGTGTTGTCTACTGTTCATGTGCTTCCGTCTTGTCAAAATGCAATGATCATCCGTTGTGGATGTGAGCAGATGGTGATGCATCCCTTGAAGTCATGCTGGAAGAAGAAAATTTGGAGGATGCAAATCTGGTGGAAGTGGAAGTTAAAGCCGAGCCTTAGAGCGCTCGTTAGTTTAGTACTGTATATATATTAGTTCATTTTGGAACGTTCGGTTATCATTTTTGTAAAACCGTTCGTTATTAGTGCTCGTTATTTTTGAGCTGAAATTTGTAACTCTGAAACCTTAAGTGTTCTGTTTTAAATTCTCTGCACTTGAATACGCTAGTTAATTGTACATCAGCCGTTAGGCTTTGAACCTTGGTTTACTGTTAATATTAAGACTGATTACTGTTCACTGTTAATTGTAATTAATTCTGAATTATGGTATTACTATATTTTGGGATGTTACATTAGTTAAGGTTAAATAGTTGTTGTTTAGGTGTATAATATTTATATTATATAAATTCTCATGAAATAGTAATTATATATTTTTCAAAAATTTAGTTTTGATTTTTTTTCTTAAGGAGAATTTGTAAATACATTTTATATAATTATAAATTAGTTTTTAATTTTTTTATCAACTATATAATGCTTTAAATTAGCAAAGTCATTTTACTAGATTGGGTGTTAAACTCCTTCCTTGTGTTTCCACTTGTTGATTTTTCACTCAAGTGTATTTCCTCCTTTAACCTTAACTTTGAATGGTGCCAATTTTCCTCACCATATTCCTCCTATCAAGTTCATAGGAAGCGCAACCAATAAAAAAACAAAAATAAGAGGGATTGATTTAAGAAAGCGGAGAAAAGGGGATTTGAATGATAAGAAAATTGAGGAATGAAAATTATAGTGTCTGGAGAGGAAAAAAAATCGCTAAAAAAGAAAACCAACAAAAAAAACTAAAAAAATCAAAGAACTAATACAATGACTTATGACACTTTCTAAACCACATTATGGCTAATTTAATAAAAGAACTATAAAAAATTATTTAATAAATATCAAAACTCAATTGATTAAAACAATATAAACCAAAATAAATAATAAACTTAAATATAAAAAATAAATTAGGCTAAAATTATTAAATAATAAGTTTTTAAATTTAGAATATTTTACAAGTATGAAGCAGACCTCTTCAGATAAATAATGAATTTTTTAAAAACCTAAACTTGTCACAATAAATAAATAAGCTAAGCATAAATGTAAAATATAAAAATGATAGGAACCAATTATATATTTAAGTTCTTTATTTATTTATAAATTACGAAAAATAAGTGCACAATTACACATAATTCAATAACATTAAATGTAAAATATAAACTGTGATAATGTATAATGAATATCCACACATGCACTTATTGAATTAAATATTTATGACAATTGTAACATCCCAAAATATAGTAATTACCATAATTTAGAATTAATTACAATTAACAGTAAATAAGCAGTCTTTACAATTAACCAAGTTCAAAAACCAAACGGCTTAAGGTTGCAGAGTTTCGATATACAGCTCAAAACAGCGAGCGCTAAATAACGAACGGTTTTAGATACAAATAACGTACGCTCAAAATAGGGTTCAGGGATAATTAGGACGAACGGCTTTACAAAATATTTAGCCGAACGTCCAACTAAGCTAACAACTCATAATTCTGATCTATCGAGCGCTCTAAGGCTCGGCCTTTACTTCTACCTCCACCAGATTAGCTTCATTCAAATTTTCTTCTTCCAGCATTTCTTCCAGGGACGTACCACCATCTGCTCACATCCACAACGGATGATCATTGCAAAACAGGACGAACGTACATGGACAATTGACAACACAAGGAAAACGAAAGGGTAAGCTTATAATATTTAATTCATACATCCAACATACACGTTCAACATTTCAATGCACACGCATAACATACAATTGAACATAATCCATCATAGTAATTTATAAATATATATATATTAGACGACCGTCCGGACTGTATGAACCGTGTAGCTACAGGCGTCCTTGCACCCGAGTGATGTAGTAACTGGGATACACTCAACAGCTGCCACTCGAGGTTAGCTCTATCCAAAGTACCCCTAAGGAATAGAACCTCCTGCCATTCCCACACATGACTACCCCCTTCTACGTGAAGATGAGTATCACGGGATATCAGGATGGACCAAGCCAGCATTAGCTAACCACAGTCATACTTTACCAATTCAATATTCCACATATCTGAGACGTTCCTCCTTGGAACGCTCGTTCAAATTCCATAATCATAAAATCACTTAATATAACGTTCGCACTGTAATTTATCATAATTCATAATCAATCTCATCTTTAACTTTAAGAGTACAAAAAGACGAACGTTCAGTCCCTTGAAGAAAATAGGACGAACGTTCAAATACAGTACTGGAGGGACGGACGTAACTCTCTGTTTGACCAATTAAATGAACTGATGCCAGTATTGAACGAACGTAAAAGGATAAATATTCAAATGTTGGAACGAACGCTATTTTGAACGTACGCTTCGGTATCAGACCGAGCGCTGTTTAAGACAAACGCTTTGGTAGAATACCGTGCGTCATTTAAACGAACGTTCGGTATCAGACCAAACGTTACTAAAGGACGAACGTTCGACATAAGGTCGAACGCTATCAAGAACGAACGTTCGACAGAAGGCCGAACGCTATAAGGGCGAACGCTTCGGTTAAAGACCGAGCGTTACGTATTTATAAAGTTTCAAATATTTATAACAGCTGAGCTGAACGAACGCTCAGACATCCATATGGGGACGCTCGTTCTCGAGCAGAATTCTTTCCAAATGAAAGATTTCCATTCTAAGTGATTTTAAGGGAAACCGAACGGTCTAAGACCGTACGATGACGAGCGTCATTTATCAAAGGGGATGATTTAAGTTTCAGATTTTCTCAAACTTAACAAATTTCCAGATTTCAACATTTTAACCTATACTTTATACTTCAAATGATTCTCAAGTCTATGAACTTTATAACTTTCACTTCCAGATTAATTCACATTCAAAAATCAACATATTAAAACTCATATATTACAATATTCACCCATCATTCATACGTATCAAACCAACATATAGTTCAACAACCCAGAAATCATATCCAATATCAGAGAACGTTCATAACAGCTCAAACTTCATAATTTTCATGCATACAACTCAGATCATACAACATGCAGTATAAATTAAACATATAAGCTTCCCTTACCTGGATAGCAGTGTTCGTTCTAATAGTATCACTTGGACTTGCCCAACTTATGGTTTTCTACCCTCCAAGATCTTTCTTATTCTCTTCAACTAAGTCTAACCAAAGAAACGTAAACGATATCAACTTAAGCCCTTGCATGTAACTGAATCTGGGTTCGAAGGAATTCCAGAAACGAGCTTATGAGTTGGAAATCTTACCGTCAACAGAATCTGAAGTTGTTCGGACCAAAATGAAGTTCACGGCGTAAGGAACGTTCCTACGGTTCTGAATGTTAAACGGAGAAGAGATGAATGAGTAACAGTAGAGAGAAGTTTTAGGGTTTCTAGAGAGAGGTTGGAGAAGATGAAGGATTTGAGTTCTGAGGAAGAGGATGAGTGGTGCAGGTAAGAGAGAGAATTCTAGGAAATCCAGTTTTGTGAAATTCACGTTCGTTGGAGCGAACGTACCCCAAGCTGACACGTGCCCACTAAATTCTGAACTGGAAGCTTCTTCTGCAACACGTGGCGTGTGTGCTTGTGAAGCCATGTGCGTTTTCAGAGAATGATGGGTGCGGTTTCAGTGTGTGTCAGAGAGTTTATCAGATTTGGAAATGGGTTTTAAAATGAGATAAGCATGGATTGTGATGTGCATTAATGGTGATGTGACAGGTAATTACAGAGAAATTTTCAGGGTCTCACAACAATTGAATGATTTTTTCTCATTTCAATTAATTAAATTTAATAATTTGTCAGCTTTTGGATAAACTAATGACAAACCAAACATTGTGTGTGTTGGGCAGGAATCAAATTTAGATGTGAGTGGAATCCACACACATTAACACCATTACAGAACATAACCAGCATCCAAAGGCAAATGCCAGTTTTTCGCACTTCCACTTTCCACCAGACCACAACCTTCTCCTCCTTCTAATCATGATCCCTTCCCCTTTCCTCTCCCTTTGTCGACACTCCTTTTCCCATAATTTCCCAACAGGGGCTGCTTCTCAAAGTTCAAACTTTCTGCTAAAGTTTCAATCTTTTGCTTTTGGAAATCATGCAGGGAGTGAATTTCCATCCGGGTCTTTCTCCAATGCTCTCAGAAGAAAAAGGGTGTCCGTGGTGTGCTCAACGTCAACTCTGACTGTGGAAGAAGTGGCAGAGAGAGGAGTGAAGGGTAAGGGTGAAAAGTTTGATGCAATTGTTATAGGGTCTGGGATTGGAGGGTTGGTTGCAGAAACACAGTTGGCAGTGAAGGGTGCCAGAGTTTTGGTTTTAGAGAAGTATGTGATTCCTGGTGGAAGCTCTGGATTTTACCAGAGGGATGGCTATACTTTTGATATCGGTTCTTTTGTCATGTTTGGTTTCAGTGATAAGGTCAGTTATTTATTTGTTTAATTTGGGTGCATGCCTTTTTGTGTGTGTAATCATTTACTTTAATTTCATTATTGATGTGATGAAATGTGGATGGTATAGAAATTTTACGGGTGAGCTCATGAGTTAAATGTTACACTTAAGGAATATGGATGCTTTGCTTGTGAGAGGGACTTTCTGTTTCTCTCTGGTTGTAATGCATTAAATTTTTATTTTATTTTTGTTTTGGAGACATTCATTTGTAAACAACACTTTATTTTGTGTTGCCATCAGTGTTATTGTGCTTAGCTGGTGCCTGGTGTTCATGAACAAAATGATTGCGTCTAGTTTGCTCTTTTGGTTAGTTTAATATTAAGAAAGATTTGGTTCATTATGTGAAGCTTGACTTTTGATCAATTAAGCTCCAAATAAATGTAATTTGCTCATCTTCTAATAATACCTTAGCCAGCAGTAGATTCGAGCACTTCTAATTGTTCTTTATGTTGAATGGTATGCTTCCTAGGATCATGAACACCATGTGCCTTAAATTTGTGAAGGGTAATCTCAATTTGATAACACAAGCGTTGGAGGCAGTCGGTTGTCAGATGCAAGTGGTACCTGATCCAACAACCGTTCATTTCCATCTACCAAATAACCTTTCTGTTCGAGTGCACAAAGAATATGATAAATTCATTGATGAACTGACTAGTTACTTTCCCCACGAAAAGGAGGGTATTCTTAAATTCTACAGTGAATGCTGGAAGGTTTGTCTAAATTGAGGTGATTGCAGCCCCCTTAAGGCATTTTTGCCTCTCCTTGAAGTTTACCTTTTAAGATCTTTTGTGTTATGGTTAGATTTTCAATGCGCTGAATTCCTTGGCGTTGAAGTCACTGGAAGAGCCACTCTACCTTTTTGGACAGTTTTTTCAGAAGCCCCTGGAATGCTTGACACTAGGTACTTTCATGTTGTTTATTTTAAACTGTAAGGCCACAAATTTGAACTCTTAACTTTAATTCCAAAGGTAGTATTGTTTTTTAGTTCCACTTGGTTTATCTTTTCGGTATTTTGGTAGATTGGAGAATGTATGTTTTAACTTATGAGTTAAAAGAATTGTTGAGGGAAGCAAAGGGTGAAAAAGTGAACAAATACGTCACTCAACTCTGCAGTTTGTTGCTTAACTCCACTGCATATAACTAGTTGACTCAACAAATTTTACCCTAACCATGAAGTACATTAAAGATCCAAACTTGTTGTCTTTCATAGACACAGAGGCAGATGTGATAACTTATTTGATTCAGCTTGAAGTTTCATGAATTTATTAAGGTCAATGTGTCTTGAATAGTTACTCAGTGCAATGTGTTAAGAGAGACAACATGTACTAAATAAGTGTGGAAACCATTCTAGTGGATCTCATAGAAGAGGTTGAGGACAATTGTTGTGGGTCCCATCATAGCATTTGAGTCTTAAACAAATTGTGCCACATGTTTTGTATCTTCTTCCAACCTATTTTCAATTGAGATAGCAGTCATGTTACTACTCATTTACACTTTGATTAATTATTCAATTGTTGGTACGTGATTGGTAATTTATATCCATGCTGTTGCAGTGTTTTATAGTGAGCACAGTCAACGCTATACAGACACCAATGATCAATGCTAGCATGATAACCTTTTTTCATTCTTTCAGTTCATTAAATTTTTGTATTACATTTATTAAATTGTCTAGGAGAGAAGGTTTCATGCTTGCATTCATAGCTTCTGCTTGTAATGAATGGAGGATTAGATTGCAAAAAATAGAACTAGCAGGAATTTGACCCAACATTGACTGCTTTTAGTCCTAATAACATACAAATATTTCAGTATCTTTTTTATTTGAATGTTAAGTGTGTAATTTTAAAATGTAAAGGTCATCCTTCCATTAATATGAAGAATCAGTCATGTTTGTTAGACCTGTTATTTTTCTAACTCGTAACTGATTTTAAAATGATGAAAGGGTTAAATATGTTTTTAATCCTTAAAGATGTAGTGAATATTGGTTTTAATCCAACTTTTTGTTGTTAGATTTGGTCCGTACAATTCATTTAACTTTAGAAAACAGTTCTTACAATTATTTTGGTGATGACTTGACATGACATGCATCTTATTGTCAACAACCACTTAGATGCATTCTGTATTATGATAGATAGCAAATCAATAGATAGCAAATGGACTCTGTTCATGACTTTTAAAAGTTATAAGGACCAAAAGCAACAATTTTTTTTTAAGAATAAGCCAAAATTCACCACATGTTCAGGGACTAATCATACTAACCTCTTGAGGAACTGTCAGGGAGACTGCTAAACAATATTTGAGTTAGACATTCATGTTATGCCAGTGAAAACAGTAAAAAGTAAAAGTACTTATTTCAAATATGGTGGCAGTACTATATAGTTCACCTTGGCCTCAAATGCTCTATATTTCCTGCATGGCCTGACTCTTTTTTTCCCTCCAGGTTCTATGTGTCAGACACTTTGGTGGGATCAACTACCCTCTTGGGGGTGTCGGTGGGATTGCAAAGTCCTTAGCAAAAGGTCTTGTTGATCAGGGTAGTGAGATAGTTTACAAAGCAAATGTCACTGGTATTATAATTGAGCAGGGCAAAGCTGTAAGTGAGACTTCATAATAGAAACAATGACATTTTGGAAAGAAGCATTTTTTCTTCAAGAACTGACTATGCTTTTTGCAGGTAGGTGTGAGGCTTGCTGATGGGAGAGAGTTCTTTGCCAAAACAATAATATCAAATGCTACTAGATGGGATACATTTGGTTGGTTTCAAATTCAAATTTGAATTCTTATAAGATATTTTGTGTGAATATTTTACCGATAATCTCCGCGATGTTTCTCTGCCTTCGTCAGTTCTTAGTTAGTTAAATCACATAATGTTACACTGTAGGAAAGTTGCTGAAGGGTGTTCCACTACCAAAAGAAGAAGAGAACTTCCAGAAAGTTTATGTTAAAGCTCCATCTTTTCTTTCAATTCACATGGGGGTTAAAGCAGAGATTTTACCACCAGATACAGACTGTCACCATTTTGTCCTTGAGGTAGTTGGAAGTTTGCTCAACTTAAAATTTCTTAATAGTCCTTGTACCTTAAAATGAATATTAGCTTAATGCATTTCATTGGTTCTTCTCTAGAGCAACTGGTCCGAATTGGAGGATTCATATGGAAGTATCTTTTTAAGTATACCAACTGTTCTTGATTCATCATTGGCTCCCGAAGGTCGCCATATCCTTCATATATTCACAACTTCTTCCATGGGGGACTGGGAGGTAGGCAATACTGATAAACAAAGTTCAAAACTTTCACATTGCATGCTTGTGTGACTTCAGAATCTGTTTTTGTCTTAAAATATCTAGTGTCACTGTTTTCTGTACCAGGGTCTCTCAAGAGTAGAATACGATGCAAAGAAGCAGCTTGTAGCCGATGAAATCATAAGCAGATTAGAGAATAAATTGTTTCCAGGTCTTAGATCATCCATCGATTTTATCGAGGTATTGGTTATAACCTCAGACCTTATATACTGAATGGTATTTCTGTGATTTCCTATTGTTTAAAAATCAATTAAATATAAATCTAGGAGATTTGATTGTATTTTACTTATCTCTTCATTAGTCCAATACCACATTTACCAGTTATTTGGTAAATCTTGCATTGTGTTACTTTGGCTTGCCAATCTCTCCAGATAATAGCCTGAGTAATGCTATTTTCCTGTTGACAAAGAAAAATCTGGTGTTAATATTTGAGAAGAACTAACTATTGTCTATTTGACTGCTTGTGGACCTAAATTCTATCATGCTAAAGGTGATAATTAGACATAAATGTTTGTATAACTACATTTGTTTTTGAAAGATCCAAACCCCAATTACCTTTCAGGATAATGCTGCCTGACAGATCCTTTTTTTTATATAAAACTCTTGCTAGGCATTACTATGATCTTTGGCATCTCAGCTAGGCTAACCCCTAGGACATATACCATTTGTCATCACATGAAAATATCATTAAAAACAAAAAGAAAGATACAAAGAACTCATGGGGTGTTACGTGCCTGAGTCTGGAATGTAACTAGAACGCTCTCGTCACACACTCTCACAAGCAAGGGATAATGAAAACAATAGCTGGATGAACCCTTTTTATTGAATAAGAATACTGGATCAAGAAAACAAACAATAACTGGGAGCAGGATCTCCGTCAGTTACCTGAGAGCATAACCTCTCTTACAAAATTCCCAAATCAAAAGCATGTCTTTTTCCCTAGGTTCCTCCTCTATTAATACTAATTACTCCTTCCCAAAAGGGCCGAGAATAATAATAACTATTATTTATTATAATTATCTGGTAAGAATATATCTATTCTTATTTATTATATTTATGCGTATTTATTATCATTATCTGGTAAGAATATATCTAGCCTTATTTATTATATTTATGCGTATTTATTATATTTCCTTCTATACTATCCTTCTGTTGTCAGTTTGACGCTCGTCCTTGCTCAGGCCGCTCGTCCCTTGCTCATTCAGCCCTTGTTGCTTCCACTCCCTCAGGACGCTCGTCCTCGCCCCTCGTTGCTCCCACTCGCTCAGGACGTTCGTCCTCGCCCCTCGTTGCTTCCACTCGCTCAGGACGCTCGTCCCCTCCCCTCGTTGCTTCCACTCGCTCAGGACGCTCGTCCTCGTCCCGCTCGCTCTGCTCTCTTTCTCTTCCCCTTGTCGTTCGGCCATCAGGCTCCTCCCTTTCAACCGTTCGGTCATTGTCTTCTTCCGTACGGTCCCCTTCTCTCTCCCTCCTATATCTTCGTCTCTCGTAAACTCGCCAGGGCCTAACATTACCCACCTCCTGAAGATCAACCTTGCCCTCAAGGTTGAAGTCTGGATATTGGTCTCGGATGGTTATGGCATCTTCCCATGTTGCCCCGTCCGGTCCTCCCTCTTGCCATTCGATCAACAATTCCTGTCGTTCGTCCTCTCCCTGTTGCACCTGCCTTTTATCCAGAACTCTGACCGGCCTGGGAGACGGTCCCTCCATTTCCAGGTCTTTGGGTAACTCTTTCTCCACCCTGTTCTCCCCCACGGCCTTCTTTAACTGCGACACATGGAACACCGGATGGATTCGCGCGGCCTCTGGTAGTTGCAACTTAAAGGCCACTTCACCTATCTGCTGTATGACCGGGAAGGGTCCAAAATACCGAGCGGCTAGTTTAGAATGTAGTGGGGACGGCATTGATGTCTGTCGGTGGGGTCTGATCTTGAGATACACCCAATCCCCCACCTCTACATGGGATGGTCTCCTTGCCTTGTCGGCCTGTCTTACCATTAATTCCTGAGCCCTGGCGAGGTGGAACTTCAGCTGGTTGAGCGCCTCATCTCTTGTCTGTAACTCCTGGCCGACGGTTTCCACTAAGGTTTCTCCCGGAACGAATCGGTGTAGGGAGGGAGGAGACCTTCCATATACTGTTTCAAATGGGGTGCATTTGGCCGACTCTTGATAGGTGGTGTTATACCAATATTCCGCCCAGGGTAGTACTACGCTCCATCCCTTTGGTTGTTCTGAGCAGAAGCATCGCAGATAACCCTCCAACACCCTATTTACAACCTCGGTCTGCCCATCGGATTCAGGATGATAGGCGGTGCTCATCTTTAGTTGAGTTCCTTGTAATTTAAACAACTCCTTCCAGAAATTACTCAGGAACAGTGGATCTCGGTCACTTACGATTGATATTGGCACTCCATGCAACCGTACGACCTCCTTTACAAACACTGCAGCTACCGTTCGAGCAGAATAGGGATGTTTAAGTGGTATGAAATGTCCATATTTGCTGAGACGGTCTACCACCACTAGCACCGCATCATACCCCTGGGACTTAGGTAGCTTAGCAATGAAATCCATGCTTATCTCTTCCCAAATGGCGTTGGGAATGGGTAAAGGTTGCAGCAACCCTTGCGGAGATGATGTCAGATACTTATGTTGTTGACATACTAAGCAGCTGGCCACGAAGTCAGTCACGGCTTTCTTCATTCCTATCCAATAGAGAGATTGCGCCACCTTGCGATACGTCCGATATACCCCTGAGTGTCCTCCTGTTTGCGTGGTATGAAACTCGGCTATTAACTTGGGTACCCAAGCCGAACGGGCAGACAGCACAAGCCTCCCCTTATAGTGTAACCTCTCGTGTTCCAGCGTGAACGAGGGATGGGAGTTGGGGTCTCGCCTCAAATCTTCTATCACTTTCTTTAATTCTTCATCTGCCTCGACTTCTTCCAGAACCTCCCCAAAGTCTTGCCAGTAAGGTCGGGCTATCACCCTCAATTCCTTTTCTTCCTGCGGATCATCCTCGTCCTTCCGTGATAGGGCGTCTGCTACCTTGTTGGTGACACCCGACTTGTACACGATCTCAAAGTCATACCCCAGAAGCTTTGCAATCCAATTCTGCTGATTCTGAGTAGTGATGCGTTGCTCCAAAAGATACTTCAAGCTCCTTTGATCGGTGTGAACCACAAACCTTTGCCCCAAGAGGTAGGGCCTCCAGTGTTGTATGGCCAAAACTAGCGCCATTAATTCCTTCTCGTATATAGATTTACTCAGTGACCCCTCGGACAACGCTTTACTAAAGAAAGCTATGGGTTGCTTTCCTTGCATGAGTACCGCTCCTATCCCTCTTCCCGACGCGTCACACTCAATGTGGAAAGATTGGTCAAAATCAGGTAGAGCCAGCACTGGGGCCGTAGTGATTGCTTTTTTTAACCTTGACATAGCGTCCTCTGCTTGTTCTGTCCATGCAAACTGCCCCTTTTTAAGGAGGTCGGTCAAAGGTTTGGCAATTTTCCCGTAGTCCTTCACGAACCTCCTATAGTATCCTGTAAGTCCCAGAAATCCCCTCAAAGCCTTCACTGTCTTAGGTTTCTCCCAGTCCATCACGGCTCTTACCTTGTCTTCGTCCATTTCTACGCCCCTCGCTGAAATTCGATGACCCAAATAGCCTATTTGTGTTTTGCCGAACTCACATTTCTTTCGGTTGGCCACCCACCGGTTGGACACGAGTTCCCCCAGCACCGTCCCCACATGCTCTAGGTGCTCCTCCCAGGTTCGGCTATACACCAATATATCATCAAAAAACACCAGTACGAATTTCCGCAGGTAAGGCTGCATCAGGCTGTTCATTGCACTCTGGAATGTGGCTGGTGCGTTAGTGAGGCCGAACGGCATCACCATGAACTCGTAGTGACCCTGGTGCGTCCGGAAAGCCGTTTTCTCTATGTCTCCTTCTCCCATTCGGATCTGGTGGTACCCTGACTTCAAATCCACCTTGGAAAAATATTTGGCCCCTCTCAGTTCGTCCAGTAGTTCTTCTATCAAGGGAATAGGGAATTTGTCGGGTACCGTGACTCGGTTAAGGGCCCTGTAATCCACACAAAATCTCCAGCTACCATCCTTCTTCTTTACCAATATCACTGGACTCGAGTAGGGACTGTTGCTCGACCTTATGACGCCCGTTTTTAACATTTCTGCCACCTGCTTCTCAATCTCCCCCTTCATCACATGCGGGTAGCGGTACGGCCTTACGTTCACTGGATCCGTCCCTTCTTTTAAGGGAATTTGATGCACCATGCCCCTATCAGGCGGAAGTCCGCTTGGTTCGTGAAATACGCTCGCGTACTGATCCAAAACTCTCTTCATGTCACGTGTCTGCTTCTTTGTCAAATCCAGGCCGAACGGCTCTTCTCCCTGGGCGTACGGTTTTCGTTCCTCATCCCTTTCGGTCTCCCCAAGTTCCCACAATAGCAACCAGGCCTCCACTTCTTTCATTTTGAACAATGCTTCGGGTTCCACTAATCTCCGAGTTAAAGTCGGATCCCCCTTAATGGTCACGACGCGTCCTTCTTGACCGAATGCCATAGTTAGGTTACCCCAGTTTAACGTTACTTCTCCCAGCTTAGCCAGCCATTCCACCCCCAGTATTACGTCCACCCCACCCAGTTCAAACAAGTGGAATCGTTCTGTGATGACGGCCTCTCCCAGATGAACCATTACCTTTTCACAACACCCCCTTGTCTCCTTTCTCTGCCCATCTCCCAAACTCACCCTATAGGGTGGTGTATCTACTACGGGTAATGCCAATTCCTCTACCAATTCCCTTCTTATGAAGTTGTGGCTGGCGCCGCTGTCAATCAGAATCAGTACCCGTTTCGCCCCTATCTGACCATGCAATTTCATCGTTCTGGGCTGGGTGAGCCCTCCTGCCGAGAACGCTGATAGCTCCATGTGATCTAGTTCGGCCTCAGCTTCCTCATCCCCACCGGATTCCTCGTCTTCCGCCAGTATCAGCATCCGGAGGCTCCTTTCTGGACAGCGATGGCCTGGTCCGAACGGACCCCCACACCTGAAACACCTCCCCTCCTCCCTTCGTTTGACATATTCAGCGTACGGTAAATCGCGCACGTTCCGGCCCTGATTGTTTGAGAACGTACGTTCTCCTTCTCTCCTGGGGGTTCCTTCCTTTCCTCCTGTCCGCCCCCTCTCGGCGTTTCCCCTTCGGTTCTGATTAGGCCTGCTGGGGTCCGTCCTTGTTACTGCCCCGCTCGGTTTTCCCCACGTCGGGCCCTTGCTTATGATTCCTCCTTCAGCCTTTGCGCCCCCTTGGAACTCTTCCACATCCTTCGCCAGCCTCATTACATCCATCAATTCCCTCGGGTCCAGCAACCTGAGTTGATTACGGATCCCCTCCTGCAAGCCTGCCATGAAATATCCC
Organism: Vigna umbellata; assembly: GCF_029865625.1. Lineage (NCBI taxonomy): Eukaryota > Viridiplantae > Streptophyta > Magnoliopsida > Fabales > Fabaceae > Vigna > Vigna umbellata. Next base: position 37,403,474 of record NC_142171.1, read on the forward strand.
GTCAGCTGTGCCTCGGGTATCTTTTCTGCTTGTCCGACCAACACTTCAAATTCTTGGATGTATTCTTCCACGGTTCCTGACTGTTTGCAGGCCGCCAGTCTCTCGAAGACCGTTCCCCGGTTTCTGCCTCCGAACCTGATCACCAATGATTCCTTTAATCCGGCCCATGAACGGTTCCTGGCCTTCTCCCTCCAAAACCTGAACCAGTGCCCCGCGATCCCTTCCATGCTGATGTAGGCTAGGCGCAGCTTCTCTTCCTCCGGCACTCCTTGTAGTTCAAAGAATTTGTCCGCTCTATAGATCCAATTCAACGGATCACTGCCTTCGAATATGGGTAAGTCCACCCTTCTCCTCCAATACGGTTGCTCCTCACGTTGTCCACCCTCTAAGCCGCCGCTATTTCTCTCGTCCTCCTCATTCCTTCTCCCGTTGACCGAGCCCTGACTTCCTTCAAAGCTCCCCTCATTTCGTCGACCTCGCTCTCCCATCACCTTCACCAGTTCCTGGACGGCTGCCTCCAGCCCCCCATGGATATTTCTATGACCTCCAATCTTCCCTCAATGACGTTCACTCTTCCCTCCATGATGATCCGGCAGTTTCCTCCCTTGACAATCCGGCAGGTCGGACCAATTGTTACGTGCCTGAGTCTGGAATGTAACTAGAACGCTCTCGTCACACACTCTCACAAGCAAGGGATAATGAAAACAATAGCTGGATGAACCCTTTTTATTGAATAAGAATACTGGATCAAGAAAACAAACAATAACTGGGAGCAGGATCTCCGTCAGTTACCTGAGAGCATAACCTCTCTTACAAAATTCCCAAATCAAAAGCATGTCTTTTTCCCTAGGTTCCTCCTCTATTAATACTAATTACTCCTTCCCAAAAGGGCCGAGAATAATAATAACTATTATTTATTATAATTATCTGGTAAGAATATATCTATTCTTATTTATTATATTTATGCGTATTTATTATCATTATCTGGTAAGAATATATCTAGCCTTATTTATTATATTTATGCGTATTTATTATATTTCCTTCTATACTATCCTTCTGTTGTCAGTTTGACGCTCGTCCTTGCTCAGGCCGCTCGTCCCTTGCTCATTCAGCCCTTGTTGCTTCCACTCCCTCAGGACGCTCGTCCTCGCCCCTCGTTGCTCCCACTCGCTCAGGACGTTCGTCCTCGCCCCTCGTTGCTTCCACTCGCTCAGGACGCTCGTCCCCTCCCCTCGTTGCTTCCACTCGCTCAGGACGCTCGTCCTCGTCCCGCTCGCTCTGCTCTCTTTCTCTTCCCCTTGTCGTTCGGCCATCAGGCTCCTCCCTTTCAACCGTTCGGTCATTGTCTTCTTCCGTATGGTCCCCTTCTCTCTCCCTCCTATATCTTCGTCTCTCGTAAACTCGCCAAGGCCTAACATGGGGGGACCCAACCAAAACCCATGAACAGAAAACAAGCCAGCTATAAAGCTATACACAAGCTAAGAAGCTCTATACATAGGAAAAAGAAACCTATTATGACAAAAGTCCAAACTTATAAAAGCTTGCATAACCATATACCATTTAAACATTTCTCTGACAGGCCTAAACTCCCCCAGGTTATCAGCACAACGACTTTCTTCTCGAAAAATATGTGACACCGTAAAATCAATACCACTACGAAACTTAATGGATTTCCTCCAACGACCTTTAATAGACCACAGTACAACCTCTTGATGAGAGAAAGCTTTACAGACCAAGGATGGATCACTTTCCAACCAGACTCTTCTAAATCTGGCTCTTTTTTGTTATGCTTGTAACATTCTTGCTATCATGTAAGCATATGAAGTATCTGCATAGATGGAGGAAACTATCATGCTTAGATATTCTTTGGCGTTTGGTTCTTGTGCTTTTTTATTATATGTATGTTTTCTGAAATCTTAAGCCTTGCTACAGGTAGGGACACCAAAGACACACAGGCGATACCTAGCTCGTGACAAGGGGACGTACGGCCCAATGCCACGTGGAACACCAAAGGGGTTATTGGGAATGCCATTTAATACAACAGTAGGTCCTTAAACGAATAACTGGTTCAGGGCTTTTGCACCAAAGTAGGCAAATATGCCTTCTTTATTACCAAAATAGGCAAAATTTGACCGAAAGTGAAGTCGTGGGGGGCCAAAACGACTTCAAAAGAAGAAGTCGTGCCCCCCTGCACGACTTCACACTGTTCATAGGTACAGTGTTGAAGTCGTGCATCCCAAAAACGACTTCTGGATCCTGTAATCGATTACATTGATTTGGTAATCGATTACAGAGTGTTGAAACTTTCTGAAAAAATCGCGCGCCCTGCGCCCCTTTGTTGCGTCCGAGCGCGGACGATCTGTATGTGGACGAGCGTTCACTGAAAATGGACGAGCGTCCACTTCTCCTGCCGAGCGTCCACTTAGCGCATCTCGACGAGCGTCCTCTTAGCGCATCTCGACGAGCGTCCTCTTAGCTAGATGGACGAACGTCCTCTTAGCTTTCTGGACGAGCGTTCTCTCTGCCTGGCTGGACGAGCGTCCTCTTCTGCCTGGGTGGACGAGCATCCTCTTCTGCCTGGACGAGCGTCCGCTTCTGCCTTGCACCAAAACAACCTGGTAATCGATTACACATGTTTTGTAATCGATTACCAGTGCTTTTGGTGGCATACAAATTTGAAGTCGTGCAGGGTGGTCATGATTTCAACATTCTGTAATCGATTACCATTACATTGTAATCGATTACAAAGTCTTGAAGTCGTTTTTGGGGTGCACGACTTCAACACTGTTGCTATGAACAGTGTGAAGTCGTGCAGGAGGGGCACGACTTCTTCATTTGAAGTCGTTTGGGCCCCCCACGACTTCCCCATTTTCGTAAATTTGGTTGAATTTGCCCATTTTGGTAATATTATAGGCAAATATGCCTAGTTTGGTGCAAAACCCGCTTTTGTTTGATCACACCATTGTTTCACTGCAGATTTCCTCCTCAATGTTCAAGACTCAGCAGTTTGCCACATAAGATAGGTGGTGTCAGTTGCAACTCAATCCATGGAGTGCCATAGCTTGGGAAAAAAATAATTTGGAGGGTGCAAAATAAATAAGCTTACAATGTATAAATCAAATGTGATGGTTTTGACAATAATTTATTTTAAGTGATTCAAGTAACTATTGGTAACATTTAATACTGATTATTTTCTTAAGTAATAGTCGTCTATGATATACAAATATTTTTTTTTTACTTTATTAATAATAATACTCCTTAGAACTTTACCACCTTATATGCCACCAAGTAAAATTTAATGCAGAACTTATTCACATTTTTTATTTTTTAGTTTTTCTTAAGACACCTCAAGTTTATATATGTATATATATATATATATATATATATATATATATATATATATATATATATATATATATATATATATAAAGTGAAATATGTATGAAAATATACAAAAAAGAAAAAAAAATTAATGAATTTTTTTTAATGAATTGAATAAAATAATCAAACTTTTATCAGGATCAGAACAATTTCTGCATAATTTCAGGAACATGCCGATAAATTTGCAACGAAAATCTATAATTTCAAGTTATATCTTTGCAAATACAGCTATCCAAGTATATGAGGACTTCAATTTTTTTAAGTGAAGTCTTCATGCATGTGACGATTTCACATTTTGCATATTCTCTGGTTTCAAAATACATTTATGTTAAGACATCATCATGTATATTGATATCTCCAGTTTAAAATCTTAATCTATTTGTATAAAATGAAAATGTATACTTCAGTATAAATATTTAGCATAGTTTACTTTTATTTTTAATCATCAAAACTCAAATTAGCTTGGTTTACACAAATTTTATTCAAAATTTATTATCTAAAAAAAAGTCTAATTACATCTTAAAAATATAAACAACTAATGATTATTTCTAGAAATATAAAAAAGAAATGTATAACTATAAAGTTTAATTTTTAAATTTAAATTAATAAAAGTTACTAAATATGAAAAACTCATTTAATAAAAAATGTAGTAAAAAGTCTCCATATGCATCTAGACTTTATTTAAAAAAAATGAAAAATTGAACCAGTCATATACATGGCAACTTTTGTTTTGAAAAAATAAGTTCATCTTAAAAATTGTGGTTTTTTCACAGTTTAATGTACAAGTAGATGACCGTAATTTTTTTTTTAGAAAAATATTACATTTGTAAATTCTAAACAACCTTGAACATTTCAATACACAAGACATATATATAAAGCTTTCTTTAACTTGTATATTGTGTATTCTTTTTATCTTACAAATAAGAGTGAATTTGACATATATTTTAAATAGTCGACATATATATTTTTTTGACAGTGATTTGTGACATCCCAAAAATACAGCAATAACCATATAATTAGAAAATCACAGTTAATAATAAACCAGTACAGTTTTCCATACTAAAAACAAAAACGAAAGAATGAACGTTCAAGGACGAACGTCCTTGAGTACAGTCTTACAACATAACGAACGAACGCGCAAAGCCGCACGTCCTCTCATAAAAGTTACAAATTACAACCGAACGTACAATTAAAACCTGACCGAACGGTTTACACAGAACCAATACCGAACGGTCTAAAAACTCAAAAGAAACTTATGAGTAGGTCGAACAACCACTCTAATAAGCAACTATATTACTGGCCGAGCTTCTCACTGCTCAGTCTTCACTTCGACTTCAACCAAGTTCTCTTCGTTCAGCGCCTCTTCCCAACATTCGTCTCCTTCTGCTCACATCCACACGGATGATCATTGCAATGACAAGACGGACGTACAAAACGAAACAACACAAGAAAAAAAACGAAAGGGTAAGCTTATGTAATTTAACTCATGCATCAACATACAAATTCAAGTAAACAGTTCATCATACATGTACATTTCAACGCACGCATAACAGAAAACTCAATACACGACTGACTGTCCGGACTGTATGATTTCCCGTGTAGCTACGACGTTCGCGCACCCGGGTGGTGTGGTAACTGGCATTCTCATCAGTTGCCACCCGAGGTTAGTCCATTCCGTCCAAATTACAGTTATGTGACGGTTCCGCCCAAATTACAGTTATGTGACGGGGACCTCCTGCCATTCCCACGCATGACATACCCCCTCTATGTGAAGACGAGTAGTCACGGAATATCAGGATCGAATCGCCTGCTAAGTCTGGCCACGGTCATACTTTACAAATTCTCATAATTCATCCATGAGTCGTTCCTGCCTGGAACACTCGTTCACATTCATAACTTTCATATCATCTCATCAATCACTCTTCATCATACATTCATATCTTTATTTCATCTCATATACTGTTCATCATTCACCATATATCATTCCATACTCATTTTAATCATTCATAAGAAAACCATCGAAAAACGAACGTTCTGTCCCCAATAAGACCGAGGACGAACGCTGTCAGCGAGACCCAAAGAGACGCTCGTTCGGATCAAAGTACGAACGGCAGAATGACGTACGGGAATACATAATATACTGTTCATTGGACGAACGTTATTACCTTGAGAATCAGTTAGATGAACTGACGCTCGTGAATTTTAAATAAATAACCGAACGTGGCAAATCTGAAGTTTGGACGTACGCTATTTCAATAAAACCGAACATCATTTGGAGCGAGCACTCAGTATAAGACTGAGCACAACTAGGACGAACGCTATTTTATGACGAACGCTCATTTCAAACCGGGGCACAACTAGGACGAACGCTCAGTGTGAGACCGAACACCAATTAGAGCGAACGCTCAGTTCAAAACCGAGCATCTTTAGGACGAACGTTCAGTATAAGACTGAACCTCATTTGGAGCGAACGCTCGGTATAAGACCGAACACAATTTAGAGCGAGCGCTCAGTGTAAGGCCGAGCCACATTTATAGCGAACGCTCAGTATAAGACCGAGCGTCAAGTAGAGCGTACGTTCAGTGTAAGACCGAACGCTTAACAGTACGAACGTCAGGTGTGAGACCGAACGTTAAATAACTTGAAGTAACAGTGCTTTGCCGAACGCTAAACACGAAGCATTTTAGTATGAGGACGTTCGTCCTCGACCAGGATTCTACCCAGATGACAGAATCCTATTTTCATAAAATTTGCCAGGAAAACCGAACGGTCAGTGACCGTCTCAGTAACGAAGGTATCAAATTGTGGAAATGAAAAGTGTAGAAATTTATCAAAGGACACTCAAATACAAACAGTGCTTGGCCGAACGCTCAAGCACAGCATTTTTACAAAAGAACGCTCGTTATCAACAAGATTTTCATTCAAATGGGAGATTTGAGATTTCAACCATATTACTAAGAAAAACCGAACGGTTAATGACCGTTCAGTACGAACGTACATACTCATGGGAAGATCATTTTCAAATCCAGTTATGTTCAAGTTCATTTCTCACATGCAAATCTCATATACGTTCATATCAACATCAACTTCCACATTTTATACAATCCATGTCATGTAAACTCATATATCTCATTTCACCAAAATAACGAACGTTCATACATTTAATAAAATCCAATATCATGCATTATATTCATACAATCAATTAACGAACGTTCAAACCATTCATTCATATCATCCATCATGCAGTTAAATAACGAACGTACATATCATTTAATTTCATCAAACTTCATACAATATATTCATGCGAACGTTCATACACATACCACAAACCAGTTAAATTAAATAAGCTTCCCTTACCTGGAAATGACCGAACGTCCACAGCAAAGAAACACTTCTCCAATAGACTCTCCTACCGTCAACGCTAGTTAATTCACACTACACTGAACGAACCCCAACACCAAATCAGATCCTTGCATTTCTAAGAAAGAGGACGAACGTACGAACTCGGAACTGGGATCGCGTGCATGGAAAAACGAACGACAGAGAGCGAGGGAAAGACTTACCAGTCCAGCTTCATCAACCGAACGTCTCCTCTGGAAGCCCTTTGACGCCGTGCGTCCTTCTACAGCGTTGGAATACTGATCGGAGGAGATGAAACGGGTGTTTTCTTAGAGAGAGTGCAGAGGACGTAGAGAGAAGAAGGAGAGAAGGAATTCTTCAGGAATGAAAAATGGTGAGGTGTGCGAGGGTGGAGAATATTTTCAGAATTTCTCAGATCCAGCTTTTCTTTCCACCAGCGAAAATCTCCACTCTGCCAACGCACGTTGCCACGTTGCCAGCGCACTCCACTTACGCTTGCCGGACGTACGTTACACGCTGGAAGGTGCACGTTCAGCACTTCAGGTTTCTGACTGCCCATACTGAACAGTCATCCAATCTGAGGTCGCCACGTGTTTCCCACTACAGGTTTCTGACTCAGCTCCATGTGCTTCTCCGAGCGTCCGTTAGTGGTTGCCAGACGCTGCTGTCGTCCATGTGCGTTGCGGAGGTGGCTCGTTCTCCGGCTGCCACGTGGATTCCACTGACGCACGTTTTTTTTTTTTTAAAGGTCCTCACATTCCCCCCAACTACAAAAATTTTCGTCCTCGAAAATTAAGACTGAGGATCGAACAGATGGGGATATGAATCTCTACTTCCCATGTAGAGTCGCCCGTCTTCTCGTCCCAAACGACTTTCACCAATCTGACAGCTTTATTCTTGTAGTACTTTGTGCTGCTATCTTCAACTCTAACGGGTTGCATCTCTATCGTGCGGTCTTGACGAAAACGAACGTCTTCCAACTCCAGTATGTCAGAAGGGTCGGATACGTACTTCCGGAGTTGAGAAACGTGGAAGACTGGATGCAAGTTGGATAACTGAGGCGGCAAAGATAACTCGTACGCAACCAGTCCGATCTTCCTCAAGATTTGATAAGGTCCGATGAACTTGGGAGACAACTTCTTGGGTCGAACAGCTCTCCCAACTCTAGTGGTTGGGTGTAGTCTAAGGAAAACGTGATCTCCGGCATTGAATTCTAACGACCTTCTTCTTTTATCAGCGCATAACTTCTGTCTGCTCCGAGATGCCTTCAGCCTTTCTTGGATCAATTTCACCTTCTCAGTCATCTGCTGAATGGGCTCTGGTCCAGTTAAGACCTTTTCTCCTTCCTGTAACCAACCCCAAGGCGTTCGACACTTTCTCCCATACAGAGCTTCAAAGGGAGCCATTCCTATACTGGCTTGGAAGCTACTACTGTAGGTGAAATCCACTAAAGGTAAAACTTCATCCCAGACGCCCATGTGATTTAGGGCACACGTCTTCAATAAGTCTTCAGGCGTCCAGATGGTTCTCTCGGACTGACCGTCCGTCTGAGGATGATAGGCTGAACTCATTTGAAGTTTGCTACCGAGCTCGCTTTGAAACGATTGCCAAAACCGAGAGGTAAATCTTGTGTTTTGGTCTGAAACAATGCTGGACGAAACTCCATGTAGACGAACGATTTCCTTGATGTAAAGCTTAGCCAGGTTCGTCATCATTTGGAACGCACGTCCTACCCATGTAGCGTAAGAGACCGTCCGTTCCAGTGTTGAATTCCTTGGCTTGATATGTATCAAGTGCGTTCAAGATCTTCACTAGCTCTTCGTCCTCTCGCTGCTTCACTCTGAACTGGTCGAATCAGTCATGATCCGAAAACAACTGTCGCCATCCACGATGTCTTCTTTTAGTTGACAGAGCGTCACGGATAGCTCTACTTCATACTCGTCCGGGAACATCAATTCCTGTGCCCCACAGTCAATGAGAATGCGATTGACGGTCAGCTAATCCATTCCTAAGATCACTCCTAACTCCTTTATGAGATCCACTTTATAACTACGTCCTTCACTCTCGATAGGACATTTGAAGCATATTGTAGACGTCCTAACCTCACCAGCCGCTGGGGTTGACACTACCAAGTCGAACTGCATCTCGCGTTCGACTATACTCAATTCCCCAACGCACGCCTTCGAAATGAAGGAGTGTGTTGCCCCCGAATCATATAACACACAACATGGATTTACAAATAATAAACAGATACTGGTGATGAACGTACCTGAACTGGCAGCTTCGGTGCCCGTGATCGCATACACTCTACCAACAGCCTGCGTTCGTTCACCCCTTCCTTGTTGCATTCTCCCAGCATTTGGCGGTTTCATTGTCGCCCGTCCGCCCATATAACACTCGCTTTCCCAGTGACCACTTCTTCTACAGCGGTTGCAATACTTCCTTCCAGTTAACTGAGGACATACTGACTTGAAATGGGGTCCTCCACATTGAAAACACCTGACCGTCCCTTGTTGCCCAGACTGTCCGGCAACAACCAAAGCTTGAGACCCACTTGAATTCAGTGGCTGTACTGGGCGAGCGTAAGGTACCCGATTTCGGTTCAAATTTGGTTTGGACATGACCGACCCCTTAGCTGCTTGCTGCTATTTCTTTTGTTGCTTTGCTTCGGCCACATTCTTTTCTAATACCTTGGCCCTCTCAACCATTGCAGGAAAAGACCTAATGCATAGGCTGGATAACAGCACTTTCAGATTACCCCTCAGCCCGTTCTCAAATTTCCGACACTGCCATTCTTCACTGGTTGCCATCGTATTAAAACGAACCAGATGCTTGAACTTATTGGTGTACTCAGCAACGGACATACCACCTTGCACCAATTGCAGAAATTCCACTTCCTTGGCGAAACGAACACTGTCAGGGAAGTACTCCTCATAAAATTTGTCCTTGAAGACTTCCCAGGAAATAGGGCTTTGAGCTTCCGTTAGTATCATCTTAACGCTTGCCCACCAGTGACTGGCCTCTCCAGTCAGCAGATACTCAGTGAACGCCAACCTGTTGTCGTCCGGACATCTCTTGGCGTTGTAGATCTGCTCCATGTCACGCAGCCACTGGTCTGCCTCATCAGGAAGGCACTTCCCATTAAACTTTGCCGGACGATGCTGCAGGAAGTTCTCCAAACTCCACTCGGTCTGATGATTAGCGTTTGAAGCAGATGCCCCGGGCGTGCCTATAGTGGTCGCAATGATCTCCATCAGTTGCCTTTGGGTCGCTTCAGAATTTGCGCGAGCGGCCTCTAAACTTTGTAAGGCAGCCGCGTTCTGCTGCATCAAAATAGCATTCTGCTCTTGTAGCCTTTCAATCACTGATTCCAACATCCTGGTGTTGTTGGGCACATCATGTTCATTGGTCTGTGGTGGAGGAGGAGGAAGTCTTGGTGCCATTAGTTCTCTCTGAGAAGCAGAGAAAACGAACGTTAGATAAGTTCAAAGAGTCTAAAATAGTCAATAAAAGTACGTCGAGCACACAGCAAGACATGCATGGTGCACTCACAACCTACAATGTCCTTAAAAGAACGAAACTGCTCTGATACCACTAATGTGACATCCCAAAAATACAGCAATAACCATATAATTAGAAAATCACAGTTAATAATAAACCAGTACAGTTTTCCATACTAAAAACAAAAACGAAAGAACGAACGTTCAAGGACGAACGTCCTTGAGTACAGTCTTACAACATAACGAACGAACGCGCAAAGCCGCACGTCCTCTCATAAAAGTTACAAATTACAACCGAACGTACAATTAAAACATGACCGAACGGTTTACACAGAACCAATACCGAACGGTCTAAAAACTCAAAAGAAACTTATGAGTAGGTCGAACAACCACTCTAATAAGAACCTATATTACTGGCCGAGCTTCTCACTGCTCAGTCTTCACTTCGACTTCAACCAAGTTCTCTTCGTTCAGCACCTCTTCCCAACGTTCGTCTCCTTCTGCTCACATCCACACGGATGATCATTGCAATGACAAGACGGACGTACAAAACGAAACAACACAAGAAAAAAAACGAAAGGGTAAGCTTATGTAATTTAACTCATGCATCAACATACAAATTCAAGTAAACAGTTCATCATACATGTACATTTCAACGCACGCATAACAGAAAACTCAATACACGACTGACTGTCCGGACTGTATGATTTCCCGTGTAGCTACGACGTTCGCGCACCCGGGTGGTGTGGTAACTGGCATTCTCATCAGTTGCCACCCGAGGTTAGTCCATTCCGTCCAAATTACAGTTATGTGACGGTTCCGCCCAAATTACAGTTATGTGACGGGGACCTCCTGCCATTCCCACGCATGACATACCCCCTCTATGTGAAGACGAGTAGTCACGGAATATCAGGATCGAATCGCCTGCTAAGTCTGGCCACGGTCATACTTTACAAATTCTCATAATTCATCCATGAGTCGTTCCTGCCTGGAACGCTCGTTCACATTCATAACTTTCATATCATCTCATCAATCACTATTCATCATACATTCATATCTTTATTTCATCTCATATACTGTTCATCATTCACCATATATCATTCCATACTCATTTTAATCATTCATAAGAAAACCATCGAAAAACGAACGTTCTGTCCCCAATAAGACCAAGGACGAACGCTGTCAGCGAGACCCAAAGAGACGCTCGTTCGAATCAAAGTACGAACGGCAGAATGACGTACGGGAATACATAATATACTGTTCATTGGACGAACGTTATTACCTTGAGAATCAGTTAGATGAACTGACGCTCGTGAATTTTAAATAAATAACCGAACGTGGCAAATCTGAAGTTTGGACGTACGCTATTTCAATAAAACCGAACATCATTTGGAGCGAGCACTCAGTATAAGACTGAGCCCCATTTTATGACGAACGCTCATTTCAAACCGGGGCACAACTAGGACGAACGCTCAGTGTGAGACCGAACACCAATTAGAGCGAACGCTCAGTTCAAAACCGAGCATCTTTAGGACGAACGTTCAGTATAAGACTGAACCTCATTTGGAGCGAACGCTCGGTATAAGATCGAACACAATTTAGAGCGAGCGCTCAGTGTAAGGCCGAACCACATTTATAGCGAACGCTCAGTATAAGACCGAGCGTCAAGTAGAGCGTACGTTCACCAAAATAACGAACGTTCATACATATAATAAAATCCAATATCATGCATTATATTCATACAATCAATTAACGAACGTTCAAACCATTCATTCATATCATTCATCATGCAGTTAAATAACGAACGTACATATCATTTAATTTCATCAAACTTCATACAATATATTCATGCGAACGTTCATACACATACCACAAACCAGTTAAATTAAATAAGCTTCCCTTACCTGGAAATGACCGAACGTCCACAGCAAAGAAACACTTCTCCACTAGACTCTCCTACCGTCAACGCTCGTTAATTCACACTACACTGAACGAACCCCAACACCAAATCAGATCCTTGCATTTCTAAGAAAGAGGACGAACGTACGAACTCGGAACTGGGATCGCGTGCATGGAAAAACGAACGACAGAGAGCGAGGGAAAGACTTACCAGTCCAGCTTCATCAATCGAACGTCTTCTCTGGAAGCCCTTTGACGCCGTGCGTCCTTCTAGAGCGTTGGAATACTGATCGGAGGAGATGAAACGGGTGTTTTCTTAGAGAGAGTGCACAGGACGTAGAGAGAAGAAGGAGAGAAGGAATTCTTCAGGAATGAAAAATGGTGAGGTGTGCGAGGGTGGAGAATATTTTCAGAATTTCTCAGATCCAGCTTTTCTTTCCACCAGCGAAAATCTCCACTCTGCCAACGCATGTTGCCACGTTGCCAGCGCACTCCACTTACGCTTGCCGGACGTACGTTACACGCTGGAAGGTGCACGTTCTGCACTTCAGGTTTCTGACTGCCCATACTGAACGGTCATCCAATCTGAGGTCGCCACGTGTTTCCCACTACAGGTTTCTGACTCAGCTCCATGTGCTTCTCCGAGCGTCCGTTAGTGGTTGCCAGACGCTGCTGTCGTCCATGTGCGTTGCGGAGGTGGCTCGTTCTCCGGCTGCCACGTGGATTCCACTGACGCACGTTTTTTTTTTTTTTTTTTAAAGGTCCTCACATTCCCCCCAACTACAAAAATTTTCGTCCTCGAAAATTAAGACTGAGGATCGAACAGATGGGGATATGAATCTCTACTTCCCATGTAGAGTCGCCCGTCTTCTCGTCCCAAACGACTTTCACCAATCTGACAGCTTTATTCTTGTAGTACTTTGTGCTGCTATCTTCAACTCTAACGGGTTGCATCTCTATCGTGCGGTCTTGACGAAAACGAACGTCTTCCAACTCCAGTATGTCAGAAGGGTCGGATACGTACTTCCGGAGTTGAGAAACGTGGAAGACTGGATGCAAGTTGGATAACTGAGGCGGCAAAGATAACTCGTACGCAACCAGTCCGATCTTCCTCAAGATTTGATAATTTTAGAGGTTCTGTGACATCCCAAAAATACAGTAATAAACCATATAATTGAAAAATCACATTTAATAATAAAACAGTACAGTTTTCCAACTAAAAATAAAAACCAAACGAACGAACGCTCGAGGACGAGCGTCCTTGAGTACAGTTTTACAACAATAAGGACGAACGAGCAAAGACGAACGTCCATACACAGGGGTTATAAATTTAAAACGAACGTAGAAGAAATCTTGACCGAACGGTTTACAAAGGGAAATACCGAACGGTCGAAATCTTAAAATGCAAACATAAGGTGGTCGAACGACCACTCTAACAAGCACCAATACAACTGGCCGAGCGTCTCACTGCTCAGTCTTCACTTCGACTTCAACCAAGTTCTCTTCGTTCAGCGCCTCTTCCAAACGCTTGTCTCCTTCTGCTCACATCCAGACGGATGATCATTGCAATGACAAGACGGACGTACAAAACGAGACAACACAAGGAAAAACGCAAGGGTAAGCTTATGTAATTTAACTCATGCATCAACATACAAATTCAGGTAAACAGTGCATCATACATGTACATATCAACGCACGCATAACAGAAAACTCAATACCCGACTGACTGTCCGGACTGTATGATTTCCCGTGTAGCTACGACGTTCGCGCACCCGGGTGGTGTGGTAACTGGCATTCTCATCAGTTACCACCCGAGGTTAGTCCATTCCGTCCAAATTACAGTTATGTGACGGGGACCTCCTGCCATTCCCACGCATGACATACCCCCTCTATGTGAAGACGAGTAGTCACGGAATATCAGGATCGAATCGCCTGCTAAGTCTCGCCACGGTCATACTTTACAAGTTCTCATAATTCATCCATGAGTCGTTCCTGCCTGGAACGCTCGTTCACATTCATAATTTTCATATCATCTCATCAATCACTATTCATCATACATTCATATCTTTATTTCACCTCATATATTGTTCATCATTCACCATATATCATTCCATAATCATTTTAATCATTCATAAGAAAACCATTGAAAAACGAACGTTCTGTCCCCAATAAGACCGAGGACGAACGCTGTCAGTGAGACCCAAAGAGACGCTCGTTCGAATCAAAGTACGAACGGCAGAATTTCAATGACGTACGGGAAAACCTAATATACTGTTCATTGGACGAACGTTATAACCTTGAGAATCAGTTAGATGAACTGACGCTCGTGAATTTTAAATAAAAGACCGAACGTGGCAAATCTGAAGTTGGACGTACGCTATTTCAATAAAAACCGAACACCATTTGGAGCGAGCGCTCAGTATAAGACCGAACCCCATTTTTGGACGAACGCTCATTTCAAACCGGACCATTATTAGAACGAACGCTCAATGTGAGAGCGAACACCAATTAGAGCGAACGCTCAGTTCAAAACCGAGCATCATTAGGACGAACGTTCAGTATAAGACTGAACCTCATTTGGAGCGAACGCTCGGTATAAGACCGAACACACTTTAGAGCGAGCGCTCAGTCTAAGACCGAGCCTCATTTGTAGCGAACGCTCAGTTTAAGACCGAGCGTCAAATAGAGCGTACGTTCAGGTTAAGACCGAACGCTTCCCAATACGAACGTCAGGTGTGAGACCGAACGTTAAATAACTTGAAGTAACAGTGCTTTGCCGAACGCTAAAAGCAAAACATTTTAGTATGAGGACGTTCGTCCTCAACCAGGATTCTACCCAGATGACAGAATTCTATTTTCATTATGTTTGCCAAGAAAACCGAACGGTCAGTGACCGTCTCAGTAACGAACGTATCAAATTGTGGAAATGAAAAGGGTAGAAATTTATCACAGGACACTCAAATACAAACAGTGCTTGGCCGAACGCTCAAGCACAGCATTTTTACAAAAGGACGCTTGTTCTGAACAAGGTTTTCATTCAAATGGGAGAATTGAGATTTCAACCATATTACTAAGAAAAACCGAACGGTCAATGACCGTTCAGTACGAACGTACATACTCATGGGAAGATCATTTTCAAATCCAGTTATGTTCCAGTTCATTTCCAACATGCAAATCTCATAAATGTTCATATCAGCATCAACTTCCACATTTTACACAATCCATATCATGTAAACTCATATCTCATTTCACCAAAATGACGAACGTTCATACATATAATAAAATCCAATATCATGCATTTTATTCATACAATCAATTAACGAACGTTTAAACCATTCATTCATATCATCCATCACACAGTTAAATAACGAACGTACATGCAACTTAATCACAGCAACATCATGCATCATATTCATGTAAATAACGAACGTTCACACACATACAACAAAGCAGTTAAATTAAATAAGCTTCCCTTACTTGGAAATGACGAACGTTCACAGACGCACACAATTTCTCCTTTCCACTACAAATCCCTCGCTCGTCAACGCTCGTCAAACCAAGCTACAATGAACGAGCCCCGACACCATATCAGATTTATACCTTTCTAACAAAGATGACGCACGTACGAACTCAGAACTGAGTTCGGGTGCATGAATAACGAACGTCAGAGAGAGGGAAAGGACTTACCAGCCCTGTTTCACGAAAATAACGAACGGTTCCTCTGAAAACTCTTGACGCCGAGCGTCCTTCAATGTTGCCGGAATACTGGTTGGAGAAGATGAATTTGGTGGTTTTCCTTAGAGAGAAGGTGCAGAGAACGTAGAGAGAAGGAGGAGAGAAAATTTCCAGAAATGAAAAATGGTGGAGCGTGTGGAGTGTGGAGAATATTTCAGAATTCTCAGATCCAGCTTTCCACCCTGCCAGCGCACGTCCGCACTCTGCCAGCGCACTCTGTCGGACGCACGTTACACTCTGATAGGTGCACGTTCTGCACCTACTGCCCATGCTGAACGGTCGTCCATTCAGCGATCACCACGTGTTTTCCACCACCGATTTCTTGATCCACGCTGGACGGACGTCCATTCCCACACGGACACGTGTATCCCACTACCTCTGCATGCACGTTCTCCACTGCGTCTGACTCACCTCCATGTGCGTTAGTGGGGCGTCAGAATCTGCTACTGCCCATGTGCGTTGCCAAGGTGGCTCGTTCTGTAGCTGCCACCTGGACTCCACCGAGCTAACGTCATTTCCGAGGCCTGACAGGTTCAAATAATATTTTTAAGGTTTAATCCTGACAACTTTTCTCAAATAGATTCTTTATATTTTTCTTTCATCTTAATTGAATTCTAATTTTTAAAAAATTGAAACAATTCAGTGTTTGTTTTTAAGTTCCATACTAACATAGTTAATATCAAGGGATAGAATTAGATCATATTTTATTAAATAGATTAGATTGAACTATTTATTAAATAGTTAATATTGAATACCGATCTTATGGGTAGTGATATACTCACCTAATATGTCAATCAAGTGGGCAATAAACTCCAAATTAGTAAACATCTGAATTAAAAGCAATTTTCTTTTTGGTCAAATCAAACATTTTTGTCAATGATTTCTTGAGAATTGTCATTTCAGAAAGGCTTAATCAACTTAACTAGGCTAGAATCATAGCAAATGGATAAACTTCAGTCAATTAAACATTGTTGCAGAGTTAAGAATCTCTCCAAAACAAGTATATGAATTCTTCAGATAAAGCTGCGCCTATGATCATAACATGTGATTGCTTGCACTATTGATGTGTTTCACCATTGTAACTTTCCGGCAATTTATTTTGGAAAACTTTTCTGAAGGGCTTTCGTCAGGTGTCAGTCCTCACTCGCACACTTTTCGGGAAAACTTTTCAGAAAGTCACTTATCTTTTTTCAATGTTCGGATGTCACATGTCTACCAGCTTTCGTCTAATTCGTTCTCAAACCACACCTTACTGGAAAAGAAGAGGTTAAGCTCTAATACCACTTGTAATGCCCCGACAATTTACAGGGAATATCGATTGCCAATGTGCTTTGTCCTCACCACACCGTACTGGGAGAGGCTAGGCTCTGATACCACTTGTAACGCCCCGACAACTTATAGGGAATATCGATTGCCAATGTGCTTTGTCCTCACTCGCACACTTTCTGGGAAAACTTCCCAGAAGGTCACCTATCCCTAAATTACTCCAGGCTAAGCACGCTTAACCATGGAGTTCTTATGAGGTAGGCTACCAAAAAGCAAATGCATTTGGTGATATGAGTAGCCAAATCAATCCCTTTAAGATATCCTTCAAATGTATAGTCTCATACCTATACAGTCTCTAGATCCCTCTCATTCCGGTGTATGTTCGATTCGTCCATGTGCCTCTTCCACTGAAAGCCTGCCAGGAACCGCTCCTTGTCAGTGCCCCTTGCACTTCGTGTCTCTTGCATCGACGATCACTCCCCGCCTTCATCAGTGCCGGATGTCACACTAATGCTAAGTGAAATACAATATTCACAAGACTAATCAAAAAAGCCAGAAGCTCTAGCTACCTCGGTGCACCATTTGGTGTTCTTAATGTTCTTAGTACTTTCAACAACTTTAAATATATAGAAAAGGATTTGATGTAACAATTAAAAGTATTAGTATTGTTGAATCTTTATATAAAATGTATATATATATATATATATATATATATATATATATATATATATATATATATATATATATATATATATATATATATATATATGTATGTATATATATTATATTGCTAAAATTATTGTTATGTCTACTCTTTAGATACCAAGTATACTATGCTGTTTAAACTTTTTCATTTCAGAAAAGTAACCTTTTCAATAAAATAAATTATGATTTCAACCTATTTAGACATTTATTTAAAAAATTGTTTTTTATAACTAAGGTACAACAGAGACAAACTTAATTTTTTTTTCATACATTATATCAAATTTTTATATGAATATTATAAAAATTATTAAAAAAATAATCAAAATAAATAATAATAATTATATAAAAATAAGATAAAGATATAGATAAAGATTAGTGTCACGTCCCATTTATTACTATGCTGAGTCACCTCCTTGCTTCCATTAATGCACCCACGTTACACGTGCAGTGCCATTAATGTGCATTTATCCCTCTGATTCGTGTCTGCCATGTGTCCATTTGGAAGGTTCTGAATGCAGTAGTGGAAGCCAGGTGTCAACGCATGAGAGAACGTCCGTTTGACTGGGGAAGGGAATTGATTTTTTTCTGAAACACTCTTCCCCTTCTCTGCGTGCACTTCATCTTCCTCAGTAATTCAAAACCTCCATTTTCTCCTCCTTCTCTCTAGAACCCCTTTTCTTCTCTCTTCGGTAACTTACCACCCTTAACTCTGTTCACGTTTCAGCACCGTAGAAACGTTCCCTACACTGTGAGCTTCATCTTAGACCGAACAACTTCCCGTTCTGCAACCGGTAAGTTTCCCACCTAAAGCGATCGTTTCTGGAGTTTCTGCAAACTGTATTCAGTTGCATGCAATGGTGTAGACTAAGCACTTCATTTTTCTTTTGGTTAGTTTAGTTGGAGAGCTTAAGAGAACCGTTGAGAGAGAACCATATTTGGAAGAAACAAGATCATTCACTCTTTGAACGATCACCTCAATCCGGGTAAGGGAAGCTTATTAGATTTAATTCATGTGATTGTGTTGTACTGCATGTGCGTTTAAGTGTTGCTGGAATGTTTGATTCATGATATTGTATTTTGGTATGCGAATATGATTCTGAAATGATGCGTGTAAATGATGAAATGTGCTATGGTTGGATTAAATTGAAAAATGAGTTGTATGATGAGATGATGTATGAAGAAGTATGAATTTGTGCCATGATATGAGTGATTAAATGTAGGCTTAATTACCTACTTAGTCCCCATGTTCGGACGTAATTTGCTGTTTAGTACCCGGTTTTAAAAATGTAGGCATTTGATACCTATGTTTTGAAATTTGTATCAATTGAATCCTACCCACTTAACGCCGTTATAAATCTAACGTTTTTTCTGACTGTGTATGTGATTTGTGGACGAGCGGTTATGGACGAGCGTTCGCTTCGTTGGACGAGCGTCCTCTTCTGCCTGACTGGGCGTTTGCTTCGCTGGACGAGCGTCCTCTTCTGCCTGACTGGGCGTTCGCTTCGCTGGACGAGCGTCCTCTTCTGCCTCGCTGGACGAGCGTCCTCTTCGCTGGACGATCGTCCTCGTCGCTCGTCCACAAACGCTCGTCCACAAATCACATACACAGTCAGAAAAACGTTAGATTTATAACGGCGTTAAGTGGGTAGGATTCAATTGATACAAATTTCAAAACATAGGTATCAAATGCCTACATTTTTAAAACCGGGTACTAAACAGCAAATTACCTCCGAACATGGGGACTAAGTAGGTAATTAAGCCTTAAATGTATGAAAGTTTATACTGAAAAATATGGTTACTGTATGTTGAAATTTGAATATGAAAATCATATGAAAATGAACGTTCGTTATCGAAACGGTCTTTGACCGTTCGGTAGTCCTAAGTAAATTCTTTGTAGTAGTTGAACCCTTTCATTTGGGAAGGATTCTCTTTGAGGACGAACGCCCTCTTATGTTAGCCTTACGTTTGCGCGTTCGGCCAAACGTAAATACCCTGAGTGTTTGTGAGAAATTTGAGAAGCCTGAGAATATATTTAAACACTTAGTCATATTGTTCCAAATGTAACTTCAACATTATAACTTATGAAAAATCTTATTTCAAATGTATTGAATTAGCTATGGGTCTCGACCCAAATCGTACGTCCTAAGTAGCGCTCGGTCTTATACCGAACGCTCGTTCAAATGCGTATGTGGTAAAGAACGCTCGGTCCTATACCGAACGTTCGTTCCTTCATTAATTATCAACGAGCGGCAATAGCGTTCGTCCTGAATTGAAATAGCGTTCGTCCATAAACTTAAAACAGCGTTCGTTCTAACTTTCAGTAAATTTGTGTACCGCGTTCGGTCATTTACTGGCAGGCGGTTATTCCAATCAAATTGTTCTTAGTACCTTTAGTACTCGTATTTTATCCTCATTCCGTTGAATTGAATCTGAAATCTTGTCAAGTGAATTATTCTAAGTTTAATTGTTCTAGAATCAGTTCATTTAACTGATTCAAATTTTAATAATGTTCGTCATGAAAGATGAGTCAGCTTGATTCCTTTGTAAATGAAGTCTCTTTGGTCTCGTTCTTGACGTTCGTCCTCGTTATGAAGAGGATTGAACGTTCGTCTTTTTATGCAAGTGGAACATAGAATGAAAATGTATTTAAGAGGAATAATTAAGATGTGCGAACACTATGAAAACTGGAATTGTGATTGTGGAATTTGAACGAGCGTTCCAGGGAGGAACGACTCTTGGTTGTAAGATTTAGATTTGTAAAGTATGAATGTGGTAAGCTTAGCTGGCGGTTCATCCTGATATTTCGTGAGTGCTCGTTCTCAAGTAGAGAGGAGCATGTCATGTGTGGGAATGGCAGGAGGTCCTAGTCCATAACTGTAACTTGGACAGAACGGATTAACCTCAGGTGGCAACTGACGAGTATTCCAGCTCTTCCACCTGGGTGCACGAACGTCGTAGCTACACAAAATTCATACAGTCCGGACGGTCGGTCTAGTACCAGGATTTTGATTGAGTTAATGGATGAATTGAATGCATGTATTGTGAATTAATTGATATATTTGGTATGTATGAATTGTATGTTTTACTTGAATTAAATTCAATAAGCTTACCCTTGCATTTCCATCGTGTTGTCTGGTTATGTACATCCGTCTTGTCAAATGCAATGATCATCCGTGTGGATGTGAGCAGAGGGAGATGTGTCTCTGGAGCAAACACTGGAAGATGGGATCCCTGCTGAAGAAAATTTAGTTGAGGTTGAAGTGAAGGCCGAACAGTAGCGCGTTCGGTTTTTAGTTAGAATATTTAGGATATTGGGCCGCTGCGAGCGAGCGCCCTTTTTACTGATTGTAAATATTAGGACGTTCGGTAATTGTTTTGTAAACCGTTCGTCCTCTTTCTTTTGTAAACGCTCGCGATTTCATCTGTGTTTATATATATTAGGTCGTTCGACCACTTTTGAATCTCTGATTCCCTTTTTCTTTAAGACTGTTTTGCTTTATTGATACATGTGATTATTCTAAATATATAGTTTGATGACCGTATAATTTTGGGATGTTACAATTAGTAAAGTGAAATAAATAATAACAAAAATATAATTCAATTATAATTTAAGAAAAGAATAAAAATATTTTCGATTGAAATGCGTGTTACATATTTTCTCATATGTGTGATATAAGTAGTATTTATATTGTAGAAATGATCAAAATTATATTAATGTTTTGCAAATGTGAGAAAATTCCTTAACTTTTACTTTTGTAAAAAAAAGTTTTGTAAAACATTTATAATATATGATTTCATAACTTAACTAATTAATCGATACCAAATTTATTTATAAGGCTTAATTACCTACTTAGTCCCCATGTTCGGAGGTAATTTGCTGTTTAGTACCCGGTTTTAAAAATGTAGGCATTTGATACCTATGTTTTGAAATTTGTATCAATTGAATCCTACCCACTTAACGCCGTTATAAATCTAACGTTTTTCTGACATCAACTTTGAATTGTGGACGAGCGGTAGTGGACGAGCGTCCGAGCATCGTTGGACGAGCGTCCTCTTCTGTTGGACGAGCGTCCTCCTCTGTTTGGACGAGCGTCCTCCACTGTTGGATGAGCGTCCTCCTCTGTTTGGACGAGCGTCCTCCACTGTTGGACGAGCGTCCTCCACTGTTGGACGAGCGTCCTCCTCTGTTTGGACGAGCGTCCTCCACTGTTGGACGAGCGTCCTCCACTGTTGGACGAGCGTCCTCCTCTGTTTGGACGAGCGTCCTCCAGTGTTGGACGAGCGTCCTCCTCTGTTTGGACGATCGTCCACAACCGCTCGTCCACAATTCAAAGTTGATGTCAGAAAAACGTTAGATTTATAACGGCGTTAAGTGGGTAGGATTCAATTGATACAAATTTCAAAACATAGGTATCAAATGCCTACATTTTTAAAACCGGGTACTAAACAGCAAATTACCTCCGAACATGGGGACTAAGTAGGTAATTAAGCCTATATATAATTAGGTTTGGTTGAATTGACTACATTTTATTTTGTTTTTATAGTTAAAGACTAAGAAATTTACACTAGCGTCTTGTTGAAGTGGAAATGTTTCATTATCTTCTACGGAAAGAAATTTAATATCTCCTAATCCAAGAAATGAATAAAGAAATCTAAAGATAGATTTAGGTAAAGAGTCTTTAATCATTCAAATAAGGGAGTTTTTCATTTTTCGAGCCAAACACTTTCTCTTTCTTTCTTCGAGAGTTCGATTCTTACCATCATTCCCCTTCGTTCACCAGCATTTCACTAGCAGAGGCCCTCTCCATCAGCTAGCGTGACCGTCAGTCACCGTGTTGGTGATTGGCTGTGTCGAAATCATGTGCCCGTGATTGGGTGTGTCGCAATCGTCATCGGAGTTCGTCCATCGCAAAGGTTGGTTCAGCGCTTGGTTTCGCAGTTAAACGATGAGTTTCACCGATTGTCATCGAGGGATGGGCTTCCACTTGTTGTGATGTGTTTGTTCTTCTTACAGAGTTGTTGTTCGAGGGTTGTTCTTGGAGGGGTCTTGCTGGAGTGTGGTGTGGTTTGTGCATGTGAGCGAGCTTGTCTAAATCATCTTGGTGGAGGTTTTGGGTTGTCTTTCTTCCCCTGCCGTTGAGGTAAGTAGGTTTTTGATAAGTGTGAAAATGAATTGTTTTTATACTTATAAATAAGTTCAATCTTATAATTATTCATGTTGTTCGAAAAGTTATAATAGTAAATTGTTATGTAAAATATTATACAGGAATATTATTTAGACTGTAAGCCAATTTTCGCAAAGCGAAAGCCAAAATTCGCACTGCCAGAAGAAGGAAATTCGCATAGTGCACCAGTACATTTGATTTGCACTGAGCGAATTAATGAAGTTAAGTGGCCTTAAAAGACGTGACAGAAAGACAGAAACATTCTTCTAACAAAAGTTCCGGACAAAAAAAGAAACGAAAACATCTCAGGAACTTCCAGAGACTACTTCAAGGCATCAAGACACCATTTTTGCAAGGGATTGCTTCAAATGTGTACGTTTAGATGACTAGGAGTAGTTTTTCTTTCGTTGGAATTAGATGTAATGAATTTACTCTGGTGTAATTTTCTTGTTTAATATATCGTTGTTCGTTCATATGCTCTTTCTTGAATTTACTATCATTATATGGAAATATAATGTTATTTGAATGTTTCTGATTACTGGAAAGTAACTTTGAACATGGACATAGATAGAGCACCTAAGTGATTTGGGATCTAGAGATAGACTCAATAACTTGGTCATTCTTAACATCGGACTTAATGCAAATTGTATGTTAAATTGACTAAGGAATTATCATTTTGATATATTAATTTAGAACTAATTGCTAAGGGATTAGGACTAGTATGCCTTGATGTGTGTTGAGACCTCGGCAAGCGTACCGGATCGTTCAAGTAATAAATCAGTAAGTCCGAATATCGTTTCCCAAGAGATTTGTTATGTTTCACTAATTGTTAAAGTTTACTAATTTAGCGATTAATAAACGTAATTTAGTAACACAGATGAATTTTAGCATGCAGATGAAAGTAAAGTGGTAAAAACAGTCTAATTAAAGTTCACTGGGGTTGAAATTCAAGTTCATCACTCCGGTAATTTTCTACTGACACAATTCCTCAAAATTAAGCATCGACATCCTAGGCGCATGCAGTCCTGATCCCTCAGAGACAGTTCTTAATCACTCAGACCAAATTGCTAATCCCTTAGCTAATTCAATTATCAGATTTGCCTTAAACACAATGTCACAGATGACTAAAAATTCCAACCTATGTCTAGGACTGAAATCCTTTAGCAGTTCTATCTTAGGTCCGCGGTCTCATACATTTCCCAATGATTTAACCGTTCAAATAGCTCAGATTTCCATCAAAAGCATGTATAATGAAGATAGAACACAGAATTCAAACAAGTTCATGCATTAATAGAGAAATTACATAGAAGTTCAGAAATTTACTCTCAGTGAAATGGAGTTTTAGCTACACATATACAACATAGAAGAGAGAAATGATGGATTGGATGGTGGAAATCGGTGATTTTCCACCATGGAAGCCCCTTAGAGCAGCTCCAGCAGCGTCCTCAGCTTTCCTCCCCGTCCAGATCTCCTTCTGCAACTCCTCTGGATTCTGATATAAAGAAGGGTTCAATAATTGAGTCACGGGCCATTTTCTGGACGAGCGTCCAATTTTCTGGACGAGCGTCCCAATTCTGGACGAGCGTCCCAATTCTGGACGAGCGTCCCAATTCTGGACGAGCGACCCAATTCTGGACGAGCGACCACTTTCTGGACGAGAGTCCACTGCTGGCGAGCGTCCTTTTCTGGCGACAGCTGAACGAGCGTCCTCTGCAGCGCTGGACGAGCGTCCTCTGCCAGCTGGGCGAGCGTTTTGCTTGATGATCGTGGACGAGCGCCCTCTTCTGGACGAGCGTCCTCTGCTTCTTATGCTGGACGAGCGTCCTATTTTCTGGACGAGAATCCGGACGAGCGCCATGGACGAGCGTCGCGCTCGCTATGTGACGAGCGTCCGCTTAATCTTCTAAGTCGCGCCCGGCGCCCATTTTATCTCGCGCCCGGCGCCCTTTTTTCTTGCGCCCGGGCGCGAAACTCTCGGCAAAACTGCGCCCATGAGTGTGGTCCAAGTCTTTTATGGTATCCAATCCTTATTTTTCATCAAAATAAACAACAAAAGCATCAAAAACATTTAAACAGTCAAAATTATACTTATATCAACAATTATATATTTTTCATGAGAATTAACACTAAAATTTACTCGAAAGCACAACAATTTAAGCAACAAAAACAAGTAAAGTTCACACCTATCAATGTGAATGTTTGAATGAAATAATAATATATTGTACAGAGTTTTATCTTCATATGATTCATGAACCCAATTCTAACAAAGTTTCTTTTATGTCTAATTGAGTTATAAAAGAAAGAATTGTCATGTGTTGCACAAGTCCCATAGGAGAACGATACTTTGAACTTACTCTATATTACTTGGAACGATTTGGTATACTTGTCAAAAAGCTACAAGTTTTTGATTAAACAAGAAAATTACACCGGAGTAAATTCATTACATCCAATTCCAACGAAAGAAAAACTACTCCTAGTCATCTAAACGTACACATTTGAAGCAATCCCTTACAAAAATGGTGTCTTGATGCCTTGAAGTAGTCTCCGGAAGTTCCTGAGATGTTTTCGTTTCTTTTTTTTTGTCCAGAACTTCTGTTAGAAGAATGTTTCTGTCTTTCTGTCACGTCTTTTAAAGCCACTTAACTTCATTAATTCGCTCAGCGCAAATGTACTGGTGCGATATGCGAATTTTCTTAACTCCTCGAAAACTAACACCGCTAAAAATTTGGTCCTCATTTAGTCAACAAAATGAGGACTAAAACCAAAGTTTTGAGGATTAAAACGAACGTTTCGAAAAGAATGAGGACCAAATTGTACCTTATTTTGAAAGAGGGACGAAAACCAGAAACGACCAATAACTTAGGGACTAACAACATATTTAACCCAAATCAGATATATGAATGATGAGAAATGTGATCATCTACAAGTAGCATGGGAAGAACTTCAATGTTTTAATTTTAACCGGCTCCAGCCATATGTTGATTCTGCTATGGAGATGAGAAATCACGTTAAGAGTTTCGCAAGGTAAAAGAAATGGCTTAATTACCTACTTAGTCCCCATGTTCGGAGGTAATTTGCTGTTTAGTACCCGGTGTTGGACGAGCGTCCTCCTCTGTTTGGACGAGCGTCCTCCAGTGTTGGACGAGCGTCCTCCTCTGTTTGGACGATCGTCCACAACCGCTCGTCCACAATTCAAAGTTGATGTCAGAAAAACGTTAGATTTATAACGGCGTTAAGTGGGTAGGATTCAATTGATACAAATTTCAAAACATAGGTATCAAATGCCTACATTTTTAAAACCGGGTACTAAACAGCAAATTACCTCCGAACATGGGGACTAAGTAGGTAATTAAGCCTAAAAGAAATGGAAGCAAATATCAACATACTGGAGAACCAAAAGAATCATTTACAGAAGCAACAAAATATATTGAAGAAAAGGTTTTCTGACATAAGTCTAAGCCTTCAAATAATGAAAAAAGTGATGGCGACAAGAAAAGAAGGCTTTGTCGAATTGGATATGGACGAAGAACTTGAATATCCAGAATAAATTTTTCTAGCCTTTGTTATTCCCAGTGTTTTTAGTGGGTTTAGCATAATCATGAGATACTCATTTTGTTTTGAATTCATTTTATAGATATTAAAGTTCACCGATACTGTTAATGAATTCATTTATGAAAATTTTTGTTTAAATGGATGAGATTTCACCAGCAATTGCTACCTTCACACCTTTTACTATCAGTTTTTAGTAAAATGTTGTTCCCTACTATTTACAAGGTTTAATCATTCACGAAGTTCCTATTTTCGTGTGGAATCTCAATTTATTCCCGTTGTTTCTGGAAACCTCAATTGAGTCCCAAATTTATGAAAATTGCAACAATTGGATCCTTTCTGTTAAATTGTCTCCAACGTCGTTAGTGTGTGTTTGACGTGGCACGCCGTAGTCAGTTTCTTAACTAACGTGGCTGACTGAAGCAGGGGCAGCTGAAGTACGTGGATAATAAAATTTTTTAAGTAAACAGAAAATGAAAGTTTTAAACCAAACTTGGGATTTAGATTTTTATTTGATCGAATTAGGGATTGAGATTCTTCTGAGTATTTTTAGGGTTCGTCCACCGTTCATTCCATTTCACAAATTGGGGTATCATTTTGGGGCTTTAGGGTTTAATCCAAGTTGACCTTGACAGAGTGTGTGCAATTGTCGTCATCATCGGATATAAGTGATTTGAGAAGTTTCTGTACAGGGAAAAAGATCCCAATTTTCAGCGCCCTAACCTTTTCTCTCTCCTTCCTCCTCTCACATACACCCGTATAAATATATACCTTCTGGATCTCCTTCCACCTCTTAACGGATAGCAGATTCCATCAAGCTCATTTGGGTCTCCAAATTTTTGTTTCAGTTCCGAATGCTCTTAAATTTTGTTGTTTTCTTGTGTTCAAAGAGAAAACATGGCTGAAAGCAGGTACCTTTGCAGTCAACAGTGAACGGTACATAGCAACAGGTTCTTTTTCAACTTTGGAGAGTTCACTCAGCAAATTTCTTTCTTTTCTTTCACTCTTTTACACTTTCTTTTTGGGAATTATTTATTGTCATTGACAATTTGCTGCTCTCTGCAAATCCTTTTCCTTGTACCCGTTTCTTTTTCTGCTCCTTAAGTTCACTTTGTTTGAGTCTTCCTTTTTCATGGTTGCTTTACCATAATTTGACAAGGTGGCTGCTTAAAAATCTCATTGTTGATCCACACGGTGTCTAAAAATTTGGCTCTTTTCTTGTCTCTCTATTCTTGAGTTGAAGATGGAGTGTTGGAGAAAGAGGGATAATCCAAAATCAAACTCCACTTTTCCTTATGAGGTATTGGAAAGAATTATAGGGATGTTAAAATCTCAAAAGGACAAAAGCTCGGTTTCTTTGGTTTGCAAAGAGTGGTATAACGGCGAGAGTGGTATAACGCAAAAAGGTTTAATCATTCACGTGCTTGACCTGCCCCTCCTTTAGTCAGCCACGTCAGTTAAGAAACTAACTACAGCGTGCCACGTCAAACACACACTAACGCTGTTGCAGAAAATTAGGATCCAATTGTTGCAATTTTCATAAATTTGGGACCGAATTGAGATTTCCATAAACAAATGGACTAAATTGAGATTTCACGCGAAAATAGAGACTTCGTGAATGATTAAACCTATTTATAATTTTAAAAGTTCAAGACAATATTAATTACTATATTTTGAAAATTATAAAATATAATCTTTAATTATTTTACACATTTATCATGAAATTGCCACAAAAGACGAATAATAAGAGATGGAGAAATTTTTATTTTTTATTTTTTAGTTTTTCTTAAGACACCTCAAGTTTATATATAAAGGGAAATATGTATGAAAATATACAAAAAAGAAAAAAAAATTAATGAATTTTTCCAATGAATTGAATAAAACAATCAAACTTTTATCAGGATCAGAACAATTTCTGCATAATTTCAGGAACATGTCGATAGATTTGCAACGAAAATCTATAATTTCAAGTTATATTTTGTAGGTTTTCTCACACAAAAATTACTTTCATATTTTTTAACTTTTTTATTATATAAAAACTCGTCTATATCTTTGAAAATACAGCTATCCAAGTATATGAGGACTTTAATTTTTTTTAAGTGAAGTCTTCATGCATGTGACGATTTCACATTTTGCATATTCTCTGGTTTCAAAATACATTTACGTTAGACATTATCATGTATATTGATATCTCCAGTTTAAAATCTTAATCTATTTGTATAAAATGAAAATGTATACTTCAGTATAAATATTTAGCATAGTTTACTTTTATTTTTAATCATCAAAACTCAAATTAGCTTGGTTTACACTGTAACATCCCGATTATATAATAATAAATATTACATAATAAAGACGTCATCATTAAAATATAGAGAACAGTCAGAGTACGACTTGTAATTTAAGTATGAAATTACAGTCATCCAAAATAAAAGAAACTAAAAATTCAAACTTAAACAGTTTATAGATTCGAACACTTCACGTGTTCAAATAGGAAATTCCTAAGAAGACTACTCCACAACCTCGGTATTCTCCAGCTCTTGTTCCAAAGGACTCTCCTCGACAGCATCTGCTCCCATCCAAGTGGATGATCATCGCCAAAGAAATATATCCAAACGGCACACAACACAAACAATGCAAGGGTGAGCTAGATGTAAAAAGCATGGTATACCAATATCACAGTTATCTTATTTTATCATACATAGAACAAATAAGACATACTCGTTAAACCACAAATCACACACTAACATATCATACAAAAGTCCTCCAAACATGGTAAATTGACCTCACAGGACTCATCTTTACACTCACATAGTCTGCTGGCACTCCCCAGCACTATGCAAGGTAAATGCACACGACTCATCTTTACACTCACATAGTCTGCTGGCACTCCCCAACACTATGCAAGGTAAATGCACACGACTCATCTTTACACTCACATAGTCTGCTGGCACTCCCCAACACTATGCAAGGTGAATACACACGATTCATCTTTGCACTCGCATAGTCTGCTGGCACTCCCCAACACTATGCAAGGTAAGCACACACGATTCATCTTTGCACTCGCATAGTCTGTTGGCACTCCCCAACACTATGCAAGGTAAGCACACACGATTCATCTTTGCACTCGCATAGTCTGCTGGCACTCCCCAACACTATGCAAGGTAAGCACACACGATTCATTTTTATACTCGCATAGTCTGTTGGCACTCCCCAACACTATGCAAGGTAAGCACACACATAATTCAATTCCAGAGAAAATCAACTTAGAACTCAACATTATTTTCCAAACATTATTCATCCAAACACTATTCATCCGAACACTATTCATACGATTACTATTCATCCAAACACTATTCACCGAACACAGTGAAACAAACGCTAAAGAACGAACGTTATATTCCAACATATTGCCGAACACTATTGGGACGTACGCTAGCTGACGAACGCTGGCTGCCGAACGCTCACGAATACTCCAAAACCGATCGTTCGAGAACCAAAGCTTAAGACCGAACGCTATCTGCCGAACGCTAATTCCTGAACACTATTCACCGAGCGTTATAATCCGAACGCCCCTATACCAATTTGACGGACGCTAAGAGATTTAAAACAAATTGACCGAACGCTAAAACCGAACACCCACAATTAGGCCGAACGCTAAAACCGGACACCCATAATTTAGGCCGAACGCTGATTTTAAAACTTGGGCCGAACTCTTGAATCGAGTACTTAGGCCGAACGCTCATACTCCAACAATACCAAGGTCGAACGCTCTCCCCAAAACCCTGGCGAGGCCGAACGTTAAGATCCAAACTTACGACTATCAATTAAGACCGAACACTCCCAATGACCACTAACTCAAGGCCGAACGCTCATAATCAAAGCAACACCAAGACCGAACGCTCAAAATCAGAATTTAAACTACAACCGAATGCTCAACAGAACAAGACCGAACGCTCCAGATTTAAACTTAAAACTATCGAATTATTACCGAACGCTCACATCACAATTAGACAAAAACCGTTCGCTCAATATCCAAACCTAAGAGTACCAACAAAAACGTACGCTCACAGTTTCAATTAAATAAGGCCGAACGTCTATCATCCACACTTTAGAACACCCAATAAAAACCGAACGCTCACCATTACTCTTACATCAAAACCGAACGTTGAAAATGTCGGGACGAACGCACACAATCACAAAACCGAACGTCTAATAACTTTTTCAAAAAAGACCGAACGCTATACAGGATTGACGGACGAGCGCTAACCCTGAACACAAAACCCAACGCTCAACAGGCCTCTTCTTTGGACGAACGCTCACGACAGGCCACTTCTTGGACGAACGCTCAAGCCGAACACTTTTGACGAACGCTTGAATATTTTGGACGAACGTTCAAATGGTCTAGCTAAGGACGAACGTTCAGAAATTTGTCTATTTGGACGAACGTTCAGTAAATAACCGAACGTTCAAAAATTGGCTAACCCATTTTGGGACGAACGTCCAATTTGAAACCAAATTGGACGAACGGTTCTGCAGAATTTCTGCAGAATTGCAGATTTCCAGAAACATCAAATTCAACCCTTTCTTCCCAGATTTTACCCAGATTTGCATCATACAAAGCACATACAATCAATCAAACAAAAGATCTAGCTCCCCTTACCTCTTGAAGACTTCCTTGAATTTATCTCCAAAGGGTTTGATCTCCTTCCAACTTCAAAAGTTCTCCACTTCTCCTCTTTCCCAGAACTTGCAGCCACTCTTCCACTCCTCCAGATGCAGCACCAAAGCCTCCTTGCACTTCAGCAGCTCCCCACCTCACCTTCTCTCAGTTTTTCAGCCAGGATTTTCCCACCCCAAGTGCAGAACCCAACCCCCATTTATCTCCCACAAGCTTCCATTCTTCCCTTTCATCTCTTTTTCTTTTAAAATGGGGGAATGGAAGGAACGTTTGCTGTCCCTTGTGGCCAACAAAACTGGCGCTTTCCAGCGCTCGTTCCTTCCTTCCCCGTTTGTTTTGTCTTTTTTTTTTTTTTTTTTTTTTTTTTTTTTTTTTTTAACCCACGGTTCTTACATACACAAATTTTATTCAAAATTTATTATCTAAAAAAAAGTCTAATTACATCTTAAAAATATAAACAACTAATGATTATTTCTAGAAATATAAAAAAGAAATGTATAACTATAAAGTTTAATTTTTAAATTTAAATCAATAAAAGTTACTAAATATGAAAAACTCATTTAATATAAAATGTAGTAAAAAGTCTCCATATGCATCTAGACTTTATTTTAAAAAAATGAAAAATTGAACCAGTCATATATTTAACTTGTATATTGTGTATTCTTTTTATCTTACAAATAAGAGTGAATTTGACATATATTTTAAATAGTCGACATATATATTTTTTTGACAGTGATTGATCTTAATTAATAATTTTAGAGGTTTAATCCTAATATTTTATTAAATAGATTAGGTTGAACTATTTATTAAATAGTTAATATTGCATTCCAATCATATGGGTGGTGATTACTCACCTAATATGTCAATCAAGTGGACAATTAATTCCAAATCAGTAAACATCTGAATTAAAAGCAATTTTTTTTTTGGGTTAAATCAAACATTTTTGTTGATGATTTCTTGAGAATTGTCATTTCAGAAAGGCTTAATCAACTTAACTAGGCTAGAATCTTTATATAAAATATATATATATATATATATATATATATATATATATATATTTTGCTAAAATTATTGTTATGTCTACTCTTTAGATACCAAGTATACTATTGTAACATCCCAATAAATAGTAAATACCATTAATCAGAACTAATCACATTTACAGAAAATACAGTGCAGTCTTAATATTTACAACAGCTGCTCAAAATAAAAACCGAACGTACGAAGCTATAAGCGTTCAGATTTCTAACTACAAGGCTTCAAAATTCTGGACGAACGGTCTTACAAAATAAATAACCGAACGTATCAAAATACAGCACCTAATAACGCTAGTAATTTCTAAAGAACGAACACTCTACTGTTCAACTTTAACCTCCACTTCTACCAGGTTGGCATCCTCCAAATTTTCTTCTTCCAGCATTACTTCAAGGGGTGCCTCACCATCTGCTCACATCCACAACGGATGATCATTGCATTGACAAGACGGACATACATAAACAGTAGACAACACAAGGAATTGCGAGGGTAAGCTTAGGTAATTTAATTCATACACACAACATAAACTTTAACATACATAATCAATCATACAAGTCATACAGCACTATATCAAAGCATATCATAACTCATCCAAATTCTCATAAATGACGACTGTCCGGACTGTATGAATCCATGTAACCGCAGGCGTTCGTGCACCCGGGTGATGTAGTAACTGGGATACCCTCAACAGCTGCCACCCGAGGTTAACCCTTATCAGTCCAAAGTACTCAATAGGACTAGGGCCTCCTGCCATTCCCACGCATGACCTACTCCCCTCTACATGAGGATGAGCACTCACGGAATATCAGGATGAACAGCCATCAGCGATTTTACCATGGTCATACTACACTACTTCTCATATTCACATCATGGAGACGTTCCTCCTTGGAACGCTCATTCACAATCCAATCCAATAAAATTCATTCACAATGTCATTCGCACATTATTAACCATTCCTCTTATTCAGATTTCCATTCTGTGTTCCACTCTCTTAATTTAGACAAAAGTTTTTCATCTAATAGATCAAGATGAATGTATTACAGTACACTGCAGTCGCGTTTCTGAACAAAAGAAACGAACCATTATCCATTCACGAACGTTAAAACGAATGAGTAATTTAATTGAGATTGAGTCTAGAAGATCAGAGTAATACTTAGGAAAATTCTAAGTATAAAGAATTGAGGTTAAATCAAAAGGACAAACACAGTTTTAAATATATTCAGAGAAATGGTCAGAGCATTATTAAATTCGGAAACGAACACTGCCAGTCAATGACCGAACGTCAATTAAGAATTTGGACGAACGCTAGTTACGTTCGCTCACGAAGCAATGATAAGGACGAGCGTTCAGTTACAAAACCGAACACTGCTTAGGACGAACGCTAGGTAAATGACCAAGCACTAAAATAGAACGAACGCTCAATTAGAACGAACGTTCGGTATCAGACCGAACGCGAATTAGGATGAACGCTCGATCTAAGACCGAGAGCTCATTTGGACGAACGCTCAGTATAATACTAAGCGCTACTTATGACGAACGCTGGTAAACAAAACCGAGCGTTCTAAATACTCTTCAATTTATTTTAAATGGTTGGACACGCTAAGCTGAGCCGAACGCTCAAAACTAGCTCTTCACACAAATAACGCTCGTTCTCAATCAGAATCCTCTCCAAATGAAAGAATTCTTATTCTAAGTTATTTTCCAGGGAAACCGAACGGTATAAGACCGTTCGATGACGAGCGTACATCATCAATCAGAAAAGATCAGATTTCCAGATTTTTCATTCACATTAACTTCAAAATTTTCATACGATCCATAACTTAGAATTTATCTTTAACACAAATCTCATACATTACAGAATTCATATTATCATTTCATCAATACAGAATCTTCCATTTTCCAGTTTCAAACGTATCATCATCAACATCCAGTTCCAAGTATTATCATTCCAAATCATACAGAAATTCAATCATATTCCAAATCATACATCTCATTCTCTGCATACGGTTCAAACAACATTCATAATATACATCCAGGGCAACCATGCTTATTCAGGCACACTCAAAATTCATATATTTCATACATTTTAGACAACCAGTACACTTCATTACTGTCATAGACATTAAACCAGTATTAAATTAAATTACTAAAGCTTCCCTTACCTGGTCTAGCAGTGCACTTCCAAATGCTTATGGTTTCTCTAGTGCTCTCACGGCTTTCTATCCAGAAATTCACTCAACCACTTCCACTTAATCTAATACACCAAAATCATAAACAGATCAGACTTCTAACCCATGCATGCAACCAGAACTTTGGTTCGCATGAACTAAATGGACGAAGGTGCAGAGACGAGAACTTACCAGTTCAGTTCTCAGTTCTGTTCGGTTCAAAATGATGCTCACGGTGCAGGGAGTGTGTCTACGGTGTCTGAAATGAGATCGGAGGAGATGATGGTGAGTTATCTTAGAGAGATGATGAAAACGGTTTAGAGAGAGGGCAAGGAATTTGAAATTAGGATTGCAGAGAAGAAGATGAAACATGCAGGAGGAAGAGGGAGAGTTTTCAGAATTATTTTTCTCTTCCCATGCAGAATGAACTCCCCATCCTCCACACGCCACTTGTCTCCCACTAACGTTCTCAGAATGCTCCAACCGTGACACATGGCAGGCGCATGCAGAGTGGAGGTGAGTGGAGTTTTGACGTGGCCAGGTGCATTAAAAGATGATCAGAGTGTGGATTTAGGTGTGTTAATTATTCAGGTTCTCACATTCCCCCTAACTACAAAAATTTTCGTCCTCGAAAATTCTAAAGCTTACCAGGAAATAGGTGCGGGTACAATTCCTTCACAGCCTCTTCAACCTCCCATGTTGAGTCACCAGTCTTTGCATTCCACACCACTTTCACGAGACGAACATCCTTTCCTTTGTAGAGTCTGGTGCGGCTGTCTTCCACACAAACAGGTTGCATCTCCAGTGTTCGGTCTGGGCGAAGTTGGATGTCTTCTAACTCCAGTACGTGTGATGGATCAGCTATATATTTCCTGAGTTGAGAAACATGAAAGACTGGATGAAGGTTGGACAGTTGAGGAGGTAATGCTAGCTCATACGCCACTAATCCAATCTTCTTCAGAATCTGATATGGCCCTACGAACTTGGGTGAAAGCTTCTTTGGACGAAGGACTCTTCCCACTCCAGTGATTGGATTCAACCTTAGAAAAACGTGATCTCCAGCAGCAAACTCTAAGGGTCTTCTTCTCTTATCAGCATAAGATTTCTGCCTGCTTTGAGACGTCTTCAACCGTTCTTGGATCAGTTTCACTTTCTCGGTTGTTTGCTGGATTAATTCAGGTCCGGTTAATGCAGTCTCGCCTTCTTGGAACCAACATAAAGGAGTTCTACACTTTCTTCCATAAAGAGCTTCAAACGGTGCCATTCCTATGCTTGCTTGAAAGCTGTTATTATACGTGAATTCAACAAGCGGCAGAACTTCATCCCATACTCCCATATGATCTATAACACATGTCCTCAACAAGTCTTCAAGTGTCTGGATGGTTCGCTCAGATTGGCCATCCGTCTGAGGGTGATAGGCAGAACTCATTTGCAGTTTGCTTCCCAATTCTCCTTGCAATGACTGCCAAAAACGAGATGTGAATCTCGTGTCTCGGTCTGAAATAATACTTGAGGGAACTCCATGCAACCGAACAATCTCTTTAACGTACAGCTTGGCCAAGTTTGTCATGGACATCTTCAAATTAACGGCCAGGAAGTGGGCGCTCTTAGTTAATCTATCTACAATCACCCAAATTGAATCATGGTTTCGGACTGTACGTGGCAGATGAGTCACGAAATCCATAGAGATGCTGTCCCACTTCCATTCTGGAATTTCCAATGGCTGCAGCAATCCTCCTGGTCTTTGGTGTTCAGCCTTTGCACGCTGACAAGTTAAACAAGAAGACACAAAACGTGCAATGTCACTCTTCATACCAGGCCACCAGAAGGATAAACGAAGGTCCTGATACATCTTAGTCATGCCAGGATGCATGCTAAGACGGCTGTGATGTCCCTCCTCCATTATTATCCTCTTCAGCTCATTGTCATTTGGAACGCACGTTCTCCCCATATATCGCAGTAGACCGTCCGTTCCAGCATTGAATCCCTTAGCCTGATCTGTACCAAGCACGCTCAAGATTTTCACCAGTTCTTCATCCTCACGTTGCTTCCTCCAAATTCGGTCAAACACATCACTGGAAATTCTAAGGTTACAGCACCTGATAACGTTCGTTCCTAAGTCGAACTGTAACCTTAGATCTCTAAAACTCTCCACCAAGTTCAGCTCCTTAACCATCATTGCCGAGACCCTTACTGCCTTCCTACTCAAGGCATCCACCACCACATTAGCTTTTCCAGGGTGATACAACAATTCGAATTCATAATCCTTCAAGAATTCAAGCCACCTCCTTTGCCTCATATTCAATTCCTTTTGATCAAAGAGGTACTTGAGACTCTTGTGATCACTAAACACTTGAAACGTTGCTCCATACAGGTAATGCCTCCATATTTTTAAAGCAAACACAACTGCTGCCAGCTCCAAGTCGTGTGTGGGATAATTCTTCTCATGGATTTTCAATTGTCTGGAAGCGTACGCCACTGCCCTCCTTTCCTGCATCAGTACACAGCCCAAACCTTGATACGATGCATCACAATACACTTCAAAAGGTTTGGCCGTGTCTGGAATGACCAACACAGGAGCACTCGTTAATTTCCTCTTCAATTCCTGGAAGCTCTCCTCACAACGATCCGTCCAAGCAAAAGGCTGGTCCTTCCTGGTGAGGTAAGTCAGAGGGGCTACTATCTTAGAAAATCCCTCAATGAATCTCCTATAATAGCCCGCGAGTCCCACAAAGCTTCTAACCTCCGTGACTGAACGTGGACTTTCCCAATCCAGGACTGCTTTCACCTTGGCTGGATCCACTGCAATACCACCAGCAGAAACAACGTGCCCCAAGAATTGGATCTCTTTCATCCAGAATTCACACTTTGAACGTTTGGCATACAATTCTTTCTCCCTCAACACGCTCAAAATGATCCTCAAGTGATCTTCATGTTCGTCAAAGCTCTTGGAGTAGATGAGGATGTCATCAATGAACACTACTACAAATTTATCTAGGTACGGCCTAAAAATTCTGTTCATGTAATC
Organism: Vigna umbellata; assembly: GCF_029865625.1. Lineage (NCBI taxonomy): Eukaryota > Viridiplantae > Streptophyta > Magnoliopsida > Fabales > Fabaceae > Vigna > Vigna umbellata. Next base: position 37,440,940 of record NC_142171.1, read on the forward strand.
CATGAAAATTGCAGGTGCGTTTGTCACTCCAAAGGGCATCACCACATACTCATAATGGCCATAACGAGACCGAAATGCAGTCTTCTGAATGTCCTCCTCTTTCACTCTAATTTGATGATAGCCCGAACGTAAATCAATTTTAGAAAACACACACGCACCGTGCAATTGATCCAGCAGGTCGTCTATCCTTGGCAGTGGATACTTGTTCTTGATGGTCAGCTTATTAAGTTGCCTATAATCAATGCATAGCCGAGAGCTGCCATCCTTCTTCTTAACCAATAACACAGGCGCTCCCCATGGTGAAGCACTTGGACGGATGAACCTCTTGTCCATCAATTCTTCAATCTGCTTCTTGAGTTCCACTAATTCAGCTGGTGCCATTCTGTAAGGTTGAACCGAGATTGGTGCAGCAGTAGTTACAAGATCAATCGTGAATTCAACCTCACGAATGGGAGGTAGACCAGGGACTTCATCCGGAAAGACGTCCGGGAATTCATCTACTACCGTTCGTCCTCTACTGCTCTCATTGTTGGACGAACGCTCTACCTCATTGTCTTCATACGTCATGATCAAGAAACAGCTTGCTCCCTCCATGATGTCCTCCTTAAACTGTCCGAGAGTGATTGACAGTTCTTCTTCTTCTTCATCTGGAAAGACTAACTCCTTCTTCCCACAATCAATGAGGATCCGATTGGTAGCCAACCAATCCATCCCCAAAATTACTTCTAAGTCTTGAAGGGGTAAGCAAATGAGATTAACCTTATATCTACGCCCCTCAACTTCTATAGGACATCTTACACAAACTGTAGACGTCTTGATCCCACCAGCCGCTGGGGTTGACACCACCAAGTCGAACTGTAATTCACTCTCCACTAACCCCAGTTTCTCAACGCACGCCTTCGAGATGAAGGAATGAGTTGCCCCCGAATCATACAATACACCACACGGCTTTCCAAACAGTAAGCAAGTACTGGTGATAAGTGTACCTGAACGAGCAGCTTCAGCACCAGTAATTGCATAAACTCTTCCTGTTGCTTGTGCACGTCCACCTCTCCCTTGTTGAGCTCTTCCAGCATTCGGCGGTCTCATTACCGCTCGTCCTCCTACATTACACTCCTGATCCGAGTGTCCGTTCCTCCCACACTTGTTGCAATGTTTTCCTCCAGAAAGTTGAGGACAAGCCCATCTCAAATGTGGTCCCCCACACTGATAGCACGTCAAACTCCTTTGCTGTCCAGCTTGGCCAACACTGACCAAGGCTTGTGATCCGCCAGATGATTGAGTTGGACGAACGTATGGGGACCTTCTTACGTTCGTATTGTTTCTGGATATAACCTGCCCCCTATTCAATTGCTGCTTCTTCTGTTGCTCGGCCTCAGCCACGTTCTTCTCCAGAACCTTAGCTCTCTCCACCATGGCAGGGAAAGATCTAATACACAAGCAGGATATTAACACTTTTAAATCGCTTCTCAAACCGTTCTCAAACTTCCTGTATTGCCATTCTTCGCTGGTAGCCATGGTATTAAAACGAACCAGGTGCTTGAATTTATTAGTGTACTCCGATACGGACATACCACCTTGTACCAATTGAAGGAACTCCACTTCCTTAGCAAACCGCACACTGTCGGGGAAGTACTCTTCATAAAATTTTGCCCTGAAAACTTCCCAGGAAATGGGACTTTGAGCGTCCGTCAGGATGGCTTTCATGCTCGTCCACCAGTGACTTGCTTCACCAGTCAGCAAATATTCAGTGAACGCCAAACGGTTTTCATCTGGACATCTTTTGGCGTTGTAGATTCTTTCCATATCCCTCAACCACTGATCCGCTTCATCCGGGAGACCTTTTCCATTGAATTTGGCAGGGTGGTGTTGTAGGAAACTCTCCAAACTCCATTCAGCAGCAGGCTGAGTAGCGTTGGAAGATGACGCCCCTGCCGTGCCCCTGGTAGCGGCAAGGATATCCATCAATTGCCTCTACGTCGCTTCTATGTTAACACGAGCGGCCTCCATACTCTGCATGGCGTTATGGTTTTGTTGCATTAAAGTGGCGTTTTGCTCCATCAACGTGACATTCTGTTGCTGTAATCTATCTATCACTGGTTCCAACAGTCTAGTGTTGTTGGACGAGTCAGCCTCATTAGGTTGAGGTGGTGGAGGGAGTCTAGGCGCCATTCGTTTTCTGGACCAGAGAAAACGTACGTTAGTTATGTTTAAGAGTTAAAAATAATAACTCACTAAACACACAACAAGCACACAACGAAAACACAGTGTACTCATAACCCTAAGTGTCCTTAAAAGAACAAAACTGCTCTGATACCAATAAATGTAACATCCCAATAAATAGTAAATACCATTAATCAGAACTAATCACATTTACAGAAAATACAGTGCAGTCTTAATATTTACAACAGCTGCTCAAAATAAAAACCGAACGTACGAAGCTATAAGCGTTCAGATTTCTAACTACAAGGCTTCAAAATTCTGGACGAACGGTCTTACAAAATAAATAACCGAACGTATCAAAATACAGCACCTAATAACGCTAGTAATTTCTAAAGAACGAACACTCTACTGTTCAGCTTTAACCTCCACTTCTACCAGGTTGGCATCCTCCAAATTTTCTTCTTCCAGCATTACTTCAAGGGGTGCCTCACCATCTGCTCACATCCACAACGGATGATCATTGCATTGACAAGACGGACATACATAAACAGTAGACAACACAAGGAATTGCGAGGGTAAGCTTAGGTAATTTAATTCATACACACAACATAAACTTTAACATACATAATCAATCATACAAGTCATACAGCACTATATCAAAGCATATCATAACTCATCCAAATTCTCATAAATGACGACTGTCCGGACTGTATGAATCCATGTAACCGCAGGCGTTCGTGCACCCGGGTGATGTAGTAACTGGGATACCCTCAACAGCTGCCACCCGAGGTTAACCCTTATCAGTCCAAAGTACTCAATAGGACTAGGGCCTCCTGCCATTCCCACGCATGACCTACTCCCCTCTACATGAGGATGAGCACTCACGGAATATCAGGATGAACAGCCATCAGCGATTTTACCATGGTCATACTACACTACTTCTCATATTCACATCATGGAGACGTTCCTCCTTGGAACGCTCATTCACAATCCAATCCAATAAAATTCATTCACAATGTCATTCGCACATTATTAACCATTCCTCTTATTCAGATTTCCATTCTGTGTTCCACTCTCTTAATTTAGACAAAAGTTTTTCATCTAATAGATCAAGATGAATGTATTACAGTACACTGCAGTCGCGTTTCTGAACAAAAGAAACGAACCATTATCCATTCACGAACGTTAAAACGAATGAGTAATTTAATTGAGATTGAGTCTAGAAGATCAGAGTAATACTTAGGAAAATTCTAAGTATAAAGAATTGAGGTTAAATCAAAAGGACAAACACAGTTTTAAATATATTCAGAGAAATGGTCAGAGCATTATTAAATTCGGAAACGAACACTGCCAGTCAATGACCGAACGTCAATTAAGAATTTGGACGAACGCTAGTTACGTTCGCTCACGAAGCAATGATAAGGACGAGCGTTCAGTTACAAAACCGAACACTGCTTAGGACGAACGCTAGGTAAATGACCAAGCACTAAAATAGAACGAACGCTCAATTAGAACGAACGTTCGGTATCAGACCGAACGCGAATTAGGATGAACGCTCGATCTAAGACCGAGAGCTCATTTGGACGAACGCTCAGTATAATACTAAGCGCTACTTATGACGAACGCTGGTAAACAAAACCGAGCGTTCTAAATACTCTTCAATTTATTTTAAATGGTTGGACACGCTAAGCTGAGCCGAACGCTCAAAACTAGCTCTTCACACAAATAACGCTCGTTCTCAATCAGAATCCTCTCCAAATGAAAGAATTCTTATTCTAAGTTATTTTCCAGGGAAACCGAACGGTATAAGACCGTTCGATGACGAGCGTACATCATCAATCAGAAAAGATCAGATTTCCAGATTTTTCATTCACATTAACTTCAAAATTTTCATACGATCCATAACTTAGAATTTATCTTTAACACAAATCTCATACATTACAGAATTCATATTATCATTTCATCAATACAGAATCTTCCATTTTCCAGTTTCAAACGTATCATCATCAACATCCAGTTCCAAGTATTATCATTCCAAATCATACAGAAATTCAATCATATTCCAAATCATACATCTCATTCTCTGCATACGGTTCAAACAACATTCATAATATACATCCAGGGCAACCATGCTTATTCAGGCACACTCAAAATTCATATATTTCATACATTTTAGACAACCAGTACACTTCATTACTGTCATAGACATTAAACCAGTATTAAATTAAATTACTAAAGCTTCCCTTACCTGGTCTAGCAGTGCACTTCCAAATGCTTATGGTTTCTCTAGTGCTCTCACGGCTTTCTATCCAGAAATTCACTCAACCACTTCCACTTAATCTAATACACCAAAATCATAAACAGATCAGACTTCTAACCCATGCATGCAACCAGAACTTTGGTTCGCATGAACTAAATGGACGAAGGTGCAGAGACGAGAACTTACCAGTTCAGTTCTCAGTTCTGTTCGGTTCAAAATGATGCTCACGGTGCAGGGAGTGTGTCTACGGTGTCTGAAATGAGATCGGAGGAGATGATGGTGAGTTATCTTAGAGAGATGATGAAAACGGTTTAGAGAGAGGGCAAGGAATTTGAAATTAGGATTGCAGAGAAGAAGATGAAACATGCAGGAGGAAGAGGGAGAGTTTTCAGAATTATTTTTCTCTTCCCATGCAGAATGAACTCCCCATCCTCCACACGCCACTTGTCTCCCACTAACGTTCTCAGAATGCTCCAACCGTGACACATGGCAGGCGCATGCAGAGTGGAGGTGAGTGGAGTTTTGACGTGGCCAGGTGCATTAAAAGATGATCAGAGTGTGGATTTAGGTGTGTTAATTATTCAGGTTCTCACAACTATGCTGTTTAAACTTTTTCATTTCAGAAAAGTAACCTTTTCAATAAAATAAATTATGATTTCAACCTATTTAGACATTTATTTAAAAAATTGAAACAGAAAAAAAATTGTTTTTTATAACTAAGGTACAACAGAGACAAACTTAATTTTTTTTCATACAATATATCAAGTTTTTATATGAATATTATAAAAATTATTAAAAAAATAATCAAAATAAATAATAATAATTATATAAAAATAAGATAAAGATATAGATAAAGATTAGGAAAGTGAAATAAATAATAACAAAAATATAATTCAATTATAATTTAAGAAAATAATAAAAATATTTTGGATTGAAATACGTAAAAAGTTATTTTAGAGAGAAAACATTTTTATTACATAGAATAAAACAAAATTATTTACATTTTTCTTCTAAAATATATCAATCAAGTATAGTGAAAAATCTCTCAATCTTTTAAAGACAAATATCTTAAAAGACAATATATAATTGAAGATTAAAAAAAAATTATGAGTAAATGCGTGTTACATATTTTCTCATATATGTGATATAAGTAGTATTTATATTGTAGAAATGATCAAAATTATATTAATGTTTTGCAAATGTGAGAAAATTCCTTAACTTTTACTTTTGTAAAACATTTATAATATATGATTTCATAACTTAACTAATTAATCGATGCCAAATTTATTTATAAATATGTTTTGTTGATTTTATTCTAATAGATATCAAAAATGATTCTTTGACACGGTTAAAGCAAATTACATTCATTTGACACGCGGTGGGACCCGATAATTGTCAACATCATGAAGGATAGCTTGGTCATTTCAGTTTATGGGCTGGTGCTGAGTTGGATTGTAAAAAAGTAAATGAAACGTTGCGTTTCACTTGCTGCGTTAGGATCGTGTGTGGGATTTGAAATTTCGAAAGTTGGAGCTAGGGTTAGGATTGAGAGAGAACGAGAGATAACGAGAGATAACGAGAGAACGAGAGAGATCGAGGGAGAAAAAAAAAGGAGAACTCCTTTGCTGCCACCGGAGGTTGGACGTGATCGGAAAAGTTTGTACCAGCGAAGGTGAAGCCGAAGGCAAAGTTCGTACCGGACGTGATCGATGTGGAGCGCGGAAGGTTTGTCCCCTTTGTAATTTCTCCCCTTTGTACCGTTTGAAGAATATAAAGTATGAGTTTCTCCTTCCTTTCTTCTGTTCTCATAATTTGTCTATCTTTATTTTTATTTTTGGTTTATTTTCGGATACCCTAGACTAAAGGGGGAAATGTCGTGAGAGATAGAATTCTCGATTGGGCAAACCTGTAGGATTATTTACTGTCCTTAGTGTTTTTGGGCTTGCTTTGGTTATTTGCAAAAGGGAATATTGCAATAAATGGATAAAGTGTGAGATGATTAGAAGAAATGGAAAAAGGGTAGTTTGCAAAATGGCACCCACCCAGCACGGTTATTCTGCTCAGCAGCAGCACGAAATGCAACGCAAACGTTTCTAACTCTCTTCGCGCCAATGCTGGAGCTACTTCCCATGAACTGATTCAAATGATTCCCCATTTTCGTATAGTCCGAAAACTCCCTCTCCATGCTGCATTCGCTCCCTCTATGTTCCTTCATTGTTTTCTGTTTGATGATATTTTTTTTGCGTTAGAAAAAGGGAAATATTGTCATGAGAGTTGAACATCAGTTTAAGGTGTCCTGAATTTTTCATAGATTTGGTTCTGGCACCATATTATTTTTAATTTATGTATTCTATATGTTATTTACCAGCATCCAATGTTTTTTACTCAGTGATAAATTTGCTTTGGAATACATCACATATATTTTATTTGTATCAGTACTAGGTTGCCCTTTCTTGGTCAGTTGTATTAGCATTGTGCATTGTGCCCTCTTTGCCTCTAGATATATTGCGTGATTATGTTGTTTGTGGTCTGTATATGGTGTTTTGCCCACTGTTATTTTTAACTCCTTGGATTTTATGTAGAGAATAGTTTCATCTAATTTATGAATTTAAATATAGATTATTCTTTCATAGAGCTAAGTGCTTGATTAACACCAAAAGTTTCTTTCTCCATTTTTTCTGTTTCTAGTGTCCTTGTGGAATCAGCTCTTACGAAATTAATTGTTTTGCATGTATTACCCTATGACAATTGATGCAGGAGTTAGATTTGAGAAATGTTCGTGAACTTGAAGATTGCATGATTACCCTATGACAAATGTATGTATTCCCTTCCAGAGAGTATTTAATGCTTTCCTACTATCCACACAATCATTATTACCACTATTTTATTTTTTATCCTGTCTTTTTGTAGAATGTTTGATATAATTAGGTTAATAAATTGGTTGGTTGAAACGATATTTGATGAATGACAGACAAGATTTTTAATTTTCTAGCTTTTATGGCTTGAAGTCTAACTTGTTTATTTTATGGACATTCAGTACAAACCATAGAGATAGTTGGAAGAGTCATTATGGAGAAACAGGTTTGAATACACATGATGATTTATTATGTATTTAAAATTAATTTGGTGAAATGCTTTGTCTGACTTATTCAATTGTATACTTTGATGTATAGGTTTATGTACGACATTCATGCAGGACAAAATACTTGGCACATGTGAACACATTATTAACATATGTGCAAAAGACATTGATACAAACAACTCCTTTTGCATGGCTATTGTCCATTGATGTGGATGCCAAAATGAGTAGGACACTACTTTTAGAATTGTGTAGTAGATGGTCAGAGAGGAGGGGCGGGTTTGAAGTTAGGTCTGTCTTTATTCCATTCACCAAGTTAGACCTTTGTTTAGGTTTAGGGGTTAGGGTTAATGGAGAGATGTTTAAGTTGTTTAAAGACGAAGTTGATTGTCATACTAGGAGATTGTTTGACACAGTTGATGTAAGTGTTCATAATGTTTATGAAGAAATTCAAAAGCATATAAAAGGGGATGAAGTAAGTGATGTTTGTAGATTATATTTATTGTTAGGGTTGAGTGAGTTTTTCTTCCCAAATAGAGGTGGAAAAGTTCACTTAGGTTTATTTGAATTATTAGATGATTTATCCTGTATTCGAAAATATAACTGGGGGCGTGTTATTTATGAGTATTTGGTTTCTAGTTTGTGTGATGCTGCATTGTGTGTGGGAAAGAGACAAAACAGATCACACTGTCATGTGGTTGGTTGTGTATTTGCATTACAGGTATATTTTGATGTTAGTTACAAAAGTTATTGTGTTATAACTTACAATTGTTATTTTTTTGAAATTTAAGTTTGTATGTAACAGATCTGGGCAATGGAACATGTTTTATTTGGTCAGAAGAAGTTGGCTAAAACAAATAGTTGTTTACCTAGAATCCTTCATTGGATACATGTTAAAGTTGGTGAAGCAGAAATTGAGAAAGCCTTTTTGTGTAATGAAGTGAGATTAAATTAATGTGTTATACCAATTGGATGTTTTGTAATTTGTATTGATTTTAATATGTTTTTTGTGGTTATTTTGTTTTGTATAGGTGATTACCGAGGTATATGTAAGCAATGAAGAGATGTGTACTGAAATAGTCAAAGAAGGCTTAGATGGTCATCATAATGCTGGATTGAAGGAGAACTTGCAAAGGCGATCTATGGCTGATATTGTGGCAGAAAATGAAGCTTTGGTTGCTATCATTGTTGACCAAGAGGCATCCATTGGCAAGCTGGAGAAAATGGTTGACAACCTGGCAATGTTTGTTGCACAAAAGCGGCAACAGTTTGATGATGTTACGAATTCAAATTGGAATAAAAAGTGTGACATGTTAGTTCATGAATTTGGGACCAGTAGTTCACAGGAACATTATGAGGTAGTAGTATCATCTATTGGGAAGTCAAATTCAAAGAAAGAGTCAGAGATCGAAGGTGATCGTGTGGAGAAGTCGAATTCTGAGAATGTTTTTGATGTTACACCTGCTGTTGGAAAAAGTTTCATTGAAAATGGTGGTGATGTTTTAGGTCATGCAGAGATGCCTACTGAAAAATCTGACATGTACACGCGTTTAAAAGCTCAACCTAGGAAGCGTGTTAGAAGTGTTCTTCTGAAAATTTAACAAAACAAAATAAAATTGATTGTATAATACTATGTATCTCAGTTGACAGTCACATGTTCAAATTAATAAATTGGTTAAATACAATGTATCAAACTAATGCATGCATAAAGTGGAATCGTGATATTAAAATTTTAACATTGACCACTTACTGTACCAAAAAATACAATGTATCTAACTAATGCATGCATAACTAACCATAACACCACTTATTGCACTTTCAAATGTGGACATTGATATTGTATATAAAAACTGTTACAGATGTACAAAAACCGATTTACAAATAACCACATCCGACTAACAAGATAACCAGCTACTGCAGGGAGAATATTGCAATCTGATTTCGTTTGGGAGTGGAAACAAAAGGTTGTCCTGCAAGCTCACTGGCTTAGCAGGTTGTGAAGGGTCTCATTGTTTCTAAGGCTTTCATTGTCTCATTGAATATAAAAAACTTCTACGGCAGTACAAAACCAGATTTACAAATAACCACATAGGATTAACAACATAACCACTTACTGCAACTCATTACTCAACTCATGCATGCATAAAGGGTCTTAAAAACCCACCTCAGTCAACAGCATAGCGACAAAAACAAACTCAAAAGTCTAAAAAACCACCTCCCCAATTTTAAACCAAATGGACCCCGTATCACGCCTACACCCTAGGGTCAAAATGAAACTCAAAAGTCTCAACCTTTTTACTACTCTGCTTCCTGTCGCACCACACATAAAGCTCCTACATAAAACACGTTACCAGCAAAGCAACCCCAACCCCACCTCCAACATAGAACACATCACCAACAAACCAACCCCACCTCCCATCAACCCAAAAATCAGAGATTGGTCCCCCACAACCCCACATCAATAAACCGATGTAGCAAAAAATTACATTGCGACAAAAACTACACAGCCTAAGACAGAAAATAAAAAATCAAAAACCTGTACCGTAAAATCCGAAGACGAAACGCACGACAGAAATCGATACACCAAGCACACGCCTCCACAATAAACCAATGAAGCGCCTCAATAACGTTCACAACAAACGACTAAGGTGTCTGAAAGATGAAACTGAGAACCATATGACAGTGGTGGAAATCGAGTTTCTTAAGAAAACTCAAATGGGGATTTCGATTCTGAAAAAACAAACCCTAGTAGGTGTTTTTCCACTTTTACCCTCCATCACTTTGCAGTTTTTTTTCAAAAAAGCTGACGTGGACCGTGTCAAATGAGTGTAAGTGACATGTAGGCGTGTCACCCTATTACTACTCAATAGATATAGATGGTATAAAATATTAGTATTTTCTGACATCAAATTAGATATATTATTTTTAAATTTAAATTAAATGAATTAAATATTATATATATAATTAGGTTTGGTTGAATTGGCTAACATTTTATTTTGTTTTTAGGCTTAATTACCTACTTAGTCCCCATGTTCGGAGGTAATTTGCTGTTTAGTACCCGGTTTTAAAAATGTAGGCATTTGATACCTATGTTTTGAAATTTGTATCAATTGAATCCTACCCACTTAACGCCGTTATAAATCTAACGTTTTTTCTGACTGTGTATGTGATTTGTGGACGAGCGTCCTCTTCTGCCTCGCTGGACGAGCGTCCTCTTCGCTGGACGATCGTCCTCGTCGCTCGTCCACAAACGCTCGTCCACAAATCACATACACAGTCAGAAAAACGTTAGATTTATAACGGCGTTAAGTGGGTAGGATTCAATTGATACAAATTTCAAAACATAGGTATCAAATGCCTACATTTTTAAAACCGGGTACTAAACAGCAAATTACCTCCGAACATGGGGACTAAGTAGGTAATTAAGCCTTGTTTTTATAATTAAAGACTAAGAAATTTACACTAGCATATCTGTTGAAGTGGAAATGTTTCATTATCTTCTACTGAAAGAAATTTAATATCTCCTAATCCAATAAATGAATAAAGAAATCTAAAGATAGATTTAGGTAAAGAGTCTTTAATCATTCAAATAAGGGAGTTTTTCATTTTTCGAGCCAAACACATTCTCTTTCTTTCTTCGAGAGTTCGATTCCTCACCAGCATTCCCCCTTCGTTCACCAACATTTCACCAGCATTTCACCAGCAGAGGCCCTCTCCATCAGCTAGCGTGACCGTCAGCCACCGTATTGGTGATTGGCTGTGTCGAAATCGCGTGTCCGTGATTGGGTGTGTCGCAATCGCCATCGGAGTTCGTCCATCGTAAAGGTAGGTTCAGCGCTTGGCTTCGCAGTTAAACGGTGAGTTTCCACTTGCTGTGACGTGTGTGTTCTTCTTGCAGGATTGTTGTTCGAGGGTTGGAGGGTTGTTCTTGGAGGGTTCTTGCTGGAGTGTGGTTTGTGCGTGTGAGCGAGCTTGTCTAAATCCTCTTGGTAGAGGTTTTGGATTGTCTTTCTTCCCCTGTCGTTGAGGTAAGTAGGTTTCTAATCGAACCTGAATGTGTTTAGCCCCTTTTGCTGGGTAACAGGGTGCTTTTGATGATTAATATTTGTTCCTGTTAGGTTTTGCTAATGTCATTTTTCCATTAATTTACAAGGTTTTGGGGCTTCGATCAGGGTCTGAGGCGTGTCATTGCTGAAGGGCTGCACTGAAGTGTCCAAGAGTTCATCATTTCCAGGTAGGTGAAGTTCGTGCTCTTGTGTTTGGCTTGCTTTATTTTGGGTTTTAATTGCGTTTAAAATGGGGAAGTTGAAGTTTTGTTAAGATGGAGCTGATTTTGGTCACTGGTTTATGTGTTTGAATGCTTGATATCCATGAGTGAATGCCCATGATTGTGATGCTTATAATTTTTTGGTGTCCTTCGTGGTTTATTTGTGGAATTATGCTAGCTGTTTTGGGCAGATCATAAGTGGTTTTTGATGAGAAATTTTATGAGCATGTGTTGATATTAGTGTAGGATACATGTGTTGAATCTTGTAATAAAAGAGAATAATTGTTAATTAAATTACCTTCCCAATATTCACATCATTCAAACTACTTGATGTTATTATGCTAGATTGACCAGTATTTACAGTGACCCTGCATCCCCTCAAAATAGTTGGAACTTTCATATTTAGTCATATCATAAAAGATACACTTCAGCTTCAACCACAAAAAGAAGTGGAGCAAAATTGACTAAACTTTGGGTTACATAACCACAATAGTTGAGACAAACATTGTGACAGACATCCTTGCGCTCAAAATCTTCAATTTCCCACAACTGGGAAAGAAAAAAATAGAAGAAAAAGGATGTTTAGCATTATTAAATATATATATATATATATATATATATATATATATATATATATTATAACTGGTATGAGGACAGAACTATATTTAAAGTCACAAGACCTTCAAATTCTGGCGTATAGACTTGCAAGGCATTCTCTTCCTCAAATAACCAGAAACAGCTTTCACAGTGTCAGTAAAGCTTTGGTCTCCTTCCATCTTGCAGTGACTCTGTAAGAATTCACTTAAGGATTTTGCTTTTGATTCCAAAGATTCAAGTTCCTGCTTCTTTTCCAATACTTTTTGCAAGAAACCTAGCAATGAACAATAAAATATTGCCAATTGAAATGCAATGGAACAGCACAACAGGTTGATCCTTTCATGATCAAGTGACACCATCAAGCATTCTACACAATATTGGTTGATCAGAACAGAATTATTTATCATTATTGATTATTGCAAGGTTAATGATGGTTGTATATTTAAAATATCAAAACTTAAGCATAAATTGTTATAATGTTCTGACCATCCATCATTTGTAATAGAAATCGTTTACATTTTGTTACATATAAAGAAGAGGATAACAAGTCTTTGAAACAAGCAAAAAACAAAAGTTACAAATCTTTAAGATTGTATTGGTTTCTCCCATAACCAAAAGGAGGAGAAATGTTTAATATGAAGTTAGTAACCAATGCTAAAAAAAGCTTAAAGAAATCTCTACCTATTTACAATACAGCAGTGAAAGTTAGGTTAGATATTAAAGTTTGACAACTTAAAAAACAGAGGAGATTAATGCAAAGAGACTGGGTGTAGCTTTCAAAAATTGAGAGTGAACCAGTATAAAAGGATTGTGTGATCCTTTCTCTATCATTACTATTCTTTCATGAATATTTTGATATGAAGGCTTGGGAATGTTTGTACCTCAACATCTGAAAAGAAAAGTGATGATATAGAAGTTAGCACATGACAAGGTAGTGGCTAGTGTAGTCCTAATCAAATTTGTTAGAAACGAATTCCTAGCACATCCCTTCCCTAACGATAGTATAAAAATCACAGCACAAGTGCTTGATCTATTCTGAACTTTTCAAAACATCCACATATGACTGATCCTCTTGAAGAGAGTCTCAATCATGAGCAAAATTAGTTCAGAAAAATCTGTTTCAGCAACTTGTTTTTTACCAGAAACATGCCTAAAAATCTGTTTCCATCAAGCTTTTTCACCGTGATTGCTTTCTTTGACTGTGTCTTAGGTGCTTATAATCTTCTAGCTGATTATCTTCAGTTAGCTCTAGTGCATTAGGCCTTCCTAGAGTCCTGGTTGCTGTTATCCTCTTTTTCATTCTCTCAAATCTGATTTGTGGTGCTGTTTTTGGTGCATTTTGCTGCATATTTGACTATAACAAGAGTGATTTGTTGAATCTTGCTGTCTTTGTGCATTTCCAACGTTTGAGCAAGTTTAAATTGCCATTTCAAAGTTGTTTGCACTGATCCTTTGGTCATTTTTCAGCCTATATGCAGAATCACCTTTTAAACCATCAAAATTTGATTTAAATGGAAGTGAACCAGTGATTTTTCATTGCAATTTGTTTCTTGGCTGTGTAAGTGGTTGCACAACTTCAAATTGATGACATAAACTTGCTTGAAGCATCACTTGAGCTGTTGAAACACTTCCAAGCCCCCACACACCCATCCCTAAATTACTGTAGGCTAAGCACGCTTAACCATGGAGTTCTTATGGGTTAGGCTACCGAAAAGCAAATGCATTTTGGTGATATGAGTAGCCAAATCAATTCCTTTCAGCTATCCTTCAACTGTATAGTCTCATACTTATACAGTCTTTAGATCCCTCTCATTCCGGTGTATGTTCGATTCATCCATGTGTCCCTTCCACTAGAAGTCTGCCAGGAGCCGCTCCTTGTCAGTGCCCCTTGCACTTCGTGCCTCTTGCACCGGCGATCACTCCCCGCCCTCGTCAGTGCCCGGGTGTCACATGCCCATCAACTTCCGCTTGGTTCGTCCTCGAACCACATCGTACTGGGAGAGGCTAGGCTCTGATACCACTTGTGTGCATCCAAATATATAATAACCACAATCATATAACTTACGCGTCCACATTCCAATAAAAGAACAGTCATAGTAGAATAGTAGTTCAGTAGCTGATATTACAATCATCCACAAAAGGACAGAACTTAAAACTTAATCAGTTTAGAGTATTTCAAAATAACACCAACTTAAATTTAGAAATCCTAAAAATATTATACTGCATCATCAGCATCCTCCAACTCTTGCTCCAAGGGAACCTCCTCAACAACATCTGCTCCATCCAAATGGATGATCATCGCAAAGGAAAGCATACACAAGCAGCACACAACAAAGAAGCAAGGGTGACAATTTGGTGACAAAGCTCGATTGGGTAATGGGGTGGATGACAATTGGATGTCGCTAGCATACAATAACATTCTCGACCACCTACACTAATCTAATTTAGTTGGGTTAAACAAAAATAATATAAAAAATAGACAAAAGGTGTAGAAGGATAAATGGCAAAAGATTCATGACATATTTAATGGATTAAGTGGATTATCTTGGAATGGCTCAACTAAGCATTTTTATGTTAAAGATGAGCATGATAATGATAAAGCCATAGAGACTTTGCATGACAATTTCCTTTTTGAAACGAGTAAGTTTTATCTATCCAAGTATTGTTTCTTTTTTGAAGTATTAAATAAATTATGGTCTTTGTGCCTGGTTATATGAAATGGAAAGATTCATGGAAAAGTTCTGCCAGTGTTGAAAATATTTCTTGCCATGGCTCAATTTATGTTGAAGGTTGGCTATACTTATGGAACATATGTTGTTTTTGATTTGCCCATTACCGTTTTGGATCATTAGCTGAGATATTGGGAAATGTCGGCCTTGTTTCTAATTTGTTGCTCTATTGTAAAAACGAATGTGTTTGTACTTTTTTTAAAGGGCATCAATTGATTTGTAAATAAGAGATTTTGAATTTATGTTAACTGCAGGTCTGATAGTGCTTTTGATTAGTTCATTAAGGATATGTGTGTGCGCATGTATGCCATGACCTTTGTTCCTTTTTGAGTGTCTTTTATGGTTGATATAGTAAATGAGAAGTACAATTAATGTTCTCATTACTATTAAAATCATTATCTGATTTCATATTATACCATTTACCCCTCTAATTAAATAAATAAATTTCTCCATCTCTTATTATTCGTCTTTTGTGGCAATTTCATGATAAATGTGTAAAATAATTAAAGATTATATTTTATAATTTTCAAAATATAGTAATGAATATTGTATTGAACTTTTAAAATTATAAATAACAGGGAACAACGTTTTACTAAAAACTGATAGTAAATGGCTGGTGAAATCTCATCCATTTAAACAAAAATTTTCATAAATGAATTCATTAACAGTGCCAGTGAACTTTAATATCTGTAAAATGAATTCAAAACAAAATGAGTATCTCATGATTATGCTAAACTCACTAAAAACTAAAAACACTGGCAATAACAAAGGCTAGAAAAATTTATTCTGGATATTCAAGTTCTCCGTCCATATCCAATTCGACATACCCTTCTTTTTCTTGTCGCCATCTCTTTTTTCATTATTTCAAGGCTTAGACTTATGTCAGAAATCCTTTTCTTCAATATATTTTGTTGCTCCTCTAAATCATTCTTTCGGTTCTCCAGAATGTTGATATTTGCTTCCATTTCTTTTACCTTGAAACTTCTTAACGTGATTTCTCATCTCCAGAGCAGAATCAACAGATGGCTTGTGTGGCATCCCAAATATATAATAACCACAATCATATAACTTTGGCGTCCACATTCCAATAAAGAGAACCGTCAGAGTATAATAGTAGTTCGGTAGCTGATATTACAGTCATTCACAAAAAGACAGAACTTAAAACTTATAAGAGAATGTTGGTTGTCCCAAAAGCTGCATGATTAAATGGTTTCGATCCAAGCATGTGAATAATAATTGCTTGTTGATTGAATTTACAATTTTCATAATCTAAGTAGGTTATGTGTATGAAGTTAACTGCTGAAGCTCATATTTGTGTGGGTGTTTTTTCCTAGCTTTAGTCATGATTCTGTTACATGTGTAACTTCGGCCATAAAGTTTGGATTTAACAACCTTCTGTTTTGTTGGAAAGCCAACATGAAGACATTAAATCATAATGCATGTTTTTTCAACGAATTGGATTTTACTTATAAAAACATAAAATAAATAATTGCCACAAATTTTTAGTTTGCTTAAAGTATATATAAATTTGTCCATGTATGTAGGTATCCTCTTGTAATGAGCAGTGATGCTGCCAAGACATGTTCAAACTCTTAGTGATCTCCTTGAGAGAGTTAAACTTGTTCGATTTTCAAAACTCAGAGGTATACATGGACATTTTTGTCTTTGGTACTCCACTCTGTCGACTTGCAATGAGATGCCAAAAAAGCTCAACAAGTTTGAGCGGAAACCGCTAGTGACAAGTTTTAACGAGCTTAAGCGAGAAGCTATACTAAAGAAAAAGGAGAGACAAAAGGTGCATGAGACTATATTACAACCTCCTGAAAATGGCATGCTGGTTAAGAATCTGATTCCTGTTGCTCATGAAGTTTTTGCTGCCAGATGTGAACTATTATCCTGTGTTTCAAGACTCGTCAACTATACTGCTATTTAAGAATCACGATCGCACGAACACTCACACGAGCACTCACCAGAATGATTACCGAGCTATGGCGGGTTATGCACTCGTGGTGGCCTCTACTGCTTTGCAAAGCCATTGCCAATGGGTTCCACCCTACCACCCTCACGAGGTTAGTCCGTTCCGTGCCCTGGAGCATACTGGAAGCCTCCAAGACTAGGACCTCCTGCTACTCCTCACCACATGGATCAATCCTCTCTACTTGAGAATGAAAGACCATTGGAGCGTCAGGAAAACCCCCAAGACTGAGCTACCATGAAATCATTCTGTACACCCTAAATCACCACCATGTATCCTCTCCTTGAGGATCATGGAATTACATCCACCACCATGTATCCTCTCATGAGGATCATGGAATTACGTCCATGAATCATATTGTTACTCCCGAATCACTACATATCCATTTTATCACAGTAAATCCAACACACCTCATACATTCACATAAATCACTTCACAATATATATTTTCCAAACCTTGCACGTAATTCAATTCAAGAGAAAATGAATTTAAAATCAAACATTTGCAGAATACTATTTGGACGAGCACTGTTCACCGAGCACAGTGGACGAACGTTACTGAACGAACACTACCTTCCAACCACTAGGCCGAACACTATTTGGACGTACGTTCGTTATCAATCAACAGGCCGAACGCTGTTGGACGAACGTTATCAAATCCTACACTATCAGGCCGAACGCTAAACCATCGAACACCAGTACTAAATTCAATACTTGGACGAACGCGCAACGCTTGGAACCTAAGAATACTACTCAAGGCCGAACGCTCAACATTGCTATCAGAACAGGTTTAAACAAGTGACCTATTAAACCTATTTAGTGACCTATTTAAACACCGAACAGCGGAACCCTGCCTAGACTAGGCTCGTTTGCAGTGCGCGGACCAACTTCCGTTCTCGCCGTCGCCACACAGAGCGTAACAGCCACCGTCAAATCTCGCCGTCAGTCAGGTACTTTTCCTTTTCTCTCTCTCTGGTCATCAAAGTTCAAACCCTTTCAATGTTTGCGTTGTCATGTGTAGTGCCTTGCAGTGTCACCACTCACCACCCAATCCCTATTTTCTGTTAAACTCGTAAAAGTTTCTATGCTTTTCTAATTTAATCAATTCAACATTTACAACCAAGAAAAATGGAGTTTACGACAGCTTTGTATAAGCTTCAAACATTGAACATCTTGATAACCAATTACTCCTATACTATATCGTTCTCTCAATCAAACTTATAACCCTTCCTTGCCCTTTGTATCGATCTCACAAAAGCTCTTCTTAAAAATCCTGCACCTTGAACTTGCATACCACTCAACCATAAAATTGATCTATAGCATAACCGAGTCACTAAAATCATTGCTCTGTGTTATTAGTTTATTAAGTGGGAAGGGAACACTGTCCTTCTCATATATAATTGACCCAAATCTTTCTTCTGTAACTATTAAACTAAAAGCCTGCTCATTCTCCTTTAGAAATTTGTTGAAATTCGGGGAGTGCTAGAATAAAATAAAAATAATAACAGTATGCAGATTGAATTTGCTTCGAGAACCACCCCTTTACAATATCTTTCTGTCCGTGGTGTACTTTCCTCTTTTTCTTTGCTTGCAGTAAGATTAAGAGCAAACTTAAACGTTTAAAAGGGTAGGGACACGACCAGATTTATTTTCTTCAAATGCGTTGTTATTTTGTTGTTTGCTGATTTCTAATATTTATTTCTGCAATATTATTTACCTAGTGCCCCACTTATTGGGTAAATGTTTGTTGTTGTCTATATGATATTCATTCAAAGTTCAGATTGCTTGATTTTTTGTAACCTTGTTTTCATCCTAATCTTTACAGAGCAACTGGAGTTTGTTCGGTATGTTTTCAATTGAGCAGTGTTATTAATTCGAACTGCCCTCTCACTCATCTCACTGCATGACCCACAAACTACTTGAGCCAACACAAACTTTTAAATGGCTCAGATTCTGCAAAATCTCACCATTTTGTTTCAATAACTTTAGTAGAAAATATCATTTTTTTTTGGAAGCCAAGAATATAAAGCAAAATAAAACAAAATCCAGCTGCTTATGTCTCATCTTTGTCTCCTTTTTGTCTCTGCCATAGATTGACCTGAGGATGTGTGAAACCCTTAATAATTAGCCTAAATTAATCCTGACATCTCACCATTAATGCTTGCCACCTCATTCCCAGCCATTAAAACCCACTCCCTAAACTGATCCTATCCCTCTCTGACGTGCACGAAGAACCACGCTCATCATTCTCTGAAACACGCACCACGTTACACACTCAGTGCATTAAAACGCACTAAACTCTGCATGCAAGCATGCCACTTGTCACGTTGGAAGTTTCTGAAATCAGAATGGGGGTTGCAGGTGTCCGAAAATGAGACGCTCACTCGTCTGGAATTTGAAGGAACAAAAGTAATTTTCGAAAACCTTTCCGCTCACCTGCATCAGTCATCTTCTTCCTCAGAAAAACAACCTTTCATTTTCTCCAACTTCTCTCTAGAAACCCTAAACTTCTCTCTACTGTAATTCTCACGTTTCTCCTCCGATTCCATTTCCAGCACCGTAGAAACGTCCACTGCATTGAGAGCTATTCACTGGACCGAACAGCTTCAAGAACTGAAACTGGTAAGTTTCATTCCGTAGCTCATCCTTAGGATTCTGGAAAAAAATAGGGTTTTGGTTGCATGCAAACATGTATTCTAAGTGATCTGCATTCCGTGGTTAGATTTTATTTTGGAAGAGTCAAGAACGTAAGAAAAGCGTAGTTGGACAAAGCCATTTTCTATCTAGGACAAGCTTGAAATCCAATCCGGGTAAGGGAAGCTTATATGTTTAATTTATACTGTATGTTCTATATTCTGATTTGCATGTATGATACCTCTGAAGTTTGAGCTGCTATGGAAATTTACTGATATGAATTCTGGTTGGAATGATCTGTTGTGAACGAACACTGCTCGTATGTATTATATGTTGTTGATCTTGATTTAAATGCATGATTGATTTGATTATGTATGAATGGAATATGATTATTGTATAGTTGGAATTATTAAAATGTTGAAATCTGTATGATGGTGAAGTTGAAGGTGAATTAAATTTGGAATGAAAGTTATAAGGTTTATAAGATGGAAATCTGGGAAATTCTGTTAAGTTTGTGAAATCTGAAATTTTAAATCATTCCCTTTGCTAAATGACGCTCGTCACTGTACGGTCTTAGACCGTTCGGTTTTCATTAAATAACTTAGATTGGAATTCTTTCATTTGGAAAGAATTCTGCTCGAGAACGAGCGTCCCCATTATTAGTGAATGAGCGTTCGGTTCAGCTCAGTATAGATAAATATTTGAAACTTTATAAATACGTGACGTTCGGCCTTAAGTCGAGCGTTCGTCCTCAATGACGTTCGGCCTTAAGTCGAGCGTTCGTCCTCAATGACGTTCTGCCTTAAGTCGAGCGTTCGTCCTTAATGTCGTTCGACCTTGTGTCGAACGTTCGTTCTACAGAGCGTTTGGCCTTATATTGAACGTTCGTCCCAATTGGCGCTCGGTCTTATACCGAAGTGTTCGTTCTGATTTGTGCTCGGTCATTGACCCAGCGTTCGTCCAAGTAGGGTTCGGTTTTATAACTGAACGCTCGTCCTTATTATTGAATTCTGAGCGAACGTATCTGGCGTTCGTCCACGGTTATTTATGGAACGTTCGGTCATTGACAGTAAGTGTTGTTTTCTGATTTACAATTACTCTGATTATTTATCCAAGTCATTTTGTAAGGTATTTATCCTCTTTATTCAACATAAAGTTCTTGTACTCCAAATCTTCTAAGTATTATACTGATCTTCTAAATTCAATTTCATTTAAATATGTTAGGTTTTCTTAACGTCCGTAAATGGAAAAGAGTTTGTTTCTTTTGTTCAGAAACGTGTGGTCAAACAAACTGGAATACTTTCGTTTTAATTGATTAAAGGATGCATGTTGTTAATGTTAAGAGAATGGAACACTGAATGAAAATGTGAATAAAGAGAACTGGTTATTATGGGCGAATGATATTTTGGATGAATAATTGGAAGTGGATTTTAACGAGCGTTCCAAGGAGGAACGTCTCAGATGTGCTGAATATGAAATATTGAATGGTAAAGTATGAACCTGGATAAGTTAAGCCTCGCAGTCCATCCTGATATTCCGTGATACGCCTCTTCAAGTAGAAGGGGGTATTCATGCGTGGGAATGGCAGGAGACCCTAGTCCATTGAGTACTTCGGGCAGATAGGGTTAACCTCGAGTGGCAGCTGGGAGATTTGATCAGTTACTACACCACTCGGGTGCAAGGACGCTTGTAACTACATGGTTCATACAGTCCGGACGGTCTGTCTTATGTTACATTTTTCTATGATTATTATTTGATGAATCACATGCTGTATGTGTGTTTTGAAATGTAACTGTATGTGTGGATTGTATAAATTAAATATTATAAGCTTACCCTTGCATTTCCATTGTGTTGTCTACTGTTCATGTATATCCGTCTTGTCCAAATGCAATGATCATCCGTTGTGGATGTGAGCAGATGGTGGTGCATCCCTTGAGCAAGTGCTGGAAGAAGAAAATTTGGATGAAGCCAATCTGGTAGAGGTTGAAGTGAAGGCCGAGCCTTAGAGGCGCTCGTTAGAATAGGAATTGTAAATGTTAGTGCTTAAAGAACGTTCGGCCAAGTATTTTGTAAGGCCGTTCGTCTTAATCATGTATTCCCCTATTTTGCGTACGTTGTTTTGTGCATATAAGAACGTCCGTTTTGGATTTTCCTTTGTATGCGTTTATAAGCGTTCCCTGTACTGATGCCGTTTAGGCTTTTATGAATCTGATTTAATACAAAGACTGTTTGTGATTACTGTTAATTGTAATTAATTCTGATTTATGGTGATTACTGTATTTTGGGATGTTACATTAGTGGTATCAGAGCAGTTTTGTTCTTTTAAGGAACACTGTAGGTTATGAGTGCACTACGTTTTTGCTGTGTGCTTATTATGTGTTAATGAGTTATTGTTTTAACTCTTGAACTTTACTAACGCTCGTTCTTCTCTGATCCAGAGAACTAATGGCGCCTAGACTTCCTCCTCCTCCCCAACCGAGTGAGTCTGATACGTCCAGCAACACTAGGTTGTTGGAAACTGTGGTTGAAAGGCTGCATCAACAGAACACAACGTTGCTGGAGCAGAACGCCACCCTGATGCAGCAAAACCAAGCTGCTATGCAAGGTTTGGAGGCCTCGCGTGTCAACTCTGAAAACACGCAAAGGCAGTTGATGGAGATCTTGGCTGCAACTAGAGGTGCGCCTGGAGCATCTTCTTCAAACGCTGTTCAACCGAACGCTGAATGGAGTCTGGAGAGTTTCCTTCAGCATCACCCTGCCAAGTTTAGTGGGAAGGGTCTACCGGACGAAGCTGATCAGTGGCTGAGGGATATGGAAAGAATTTTCAACGCCAAGAGATGTCCGGATGAAAACCGCTTGGCGTATACAGAGTACTTGCTAACTGGAGAGGCGAGCCACTGGTGGGCGAGCGCTAGGGCCATCTTGACGGACGCTCAACAACAGATTACTTGGGAGGTTTTCAGGAATAAATTTTATGAAGAGTACTTCCCTGACAGCGTCCGTTTTGCAAAGGAGGTTGAGTTTTTACAGCTGGTCCAAGGAGGAATGTCAGTTTCTGAATATACGAACAAGTTCAAACACTTGATTCGTTTCAATACAATGGCCACTAGTGAGGAGTGGCAGTGCAGAAAATTTGAGAACGGTTTGCGCAGTGATTTGAAGGTTGTAATTTCCAGCTTGTGTATCCGAACGTTCCCTGCTATGGTGGAAAGAGCTAAGGTGTTAGAGAAGAATTTGGCAGAGGCAGAACGGTACAAGAAACAGCAAACAGTAAGGGGGCCGATTGTCTCAAGGGGAAATGTGAATCAGAGAGGATCCCCTTACGCTCGTCCAGCAGCCAACGCGAGCGGATCTCAAGCTTTGGTTCCTGCCGGACAGTCTGGACAGCAAGGTAGTGTGGTATGTTACAAGTGTGGAGGGCCACATTATCGTTCGTCATGTCCTCAACTGGTTGGAGTAAAATATTGCACTCGGTGTAGGCGAAATGGCCATCTGGAAAATGAGTGTAATATGGGCGGACGTGCAGTGATGAGGCCGCCGAACGCAGGAAGAAATCAGCAAGGAAGGGGTGGACGAGCCCAAGCTACTGGGCGTGTATATGCAATTACTGGGGCAGAAGCAGCAAGTTCAGGTACACTTATCACCAGTACGTGCTTGTTATTTGGAATGCAATGTTGTGTGTTGTTTGATTCGGGGGCAACACACTCCTTCATATCGAAGGCGTGCGTTGATAAGTTGGGCATAGCTGAGAGCGAGATGCACTTTGATCTGGTGGTGTCAACACCAGCTGCGGGTGAAGTGAGGACGTCTACCATGTGTGTGAGATGTCCTGTTGAGGTAGAAGGACGTAGGTACAAGGTGAATCTTATCTGTTTGCCTCTCAAAGACTTAGAGGTAATTCTGGGAATGGATTGGCTAAATACCAATCGCATTCTCATAGATTGTGGAGCTAAGAAGTTAATTTTTCCTGAAGAATATGAAGAGGAGTTGGGTGTGACGCTCGGTAAATTGAAAGAAGACATTATGGAAGGCGCGGCTTGTTACTTGATCATGACGCATGAAGACCGAGAGAGTGCGGATGAGAATTTTGAGCGTTCGTCCATTAAGTGCACTAAAGGACGAACGGTTGTGGACGAATTCCAAGATGTCTTTCCAGAAGAGATCCCTGGACTGCCTCCTGTGCGTGAAATTGAATTCACCATTGACTTGGTGACCACGGCAGCACCTATCTCAGTTCAACCATATCGGATGGCGCCTGCAGAGTTGGTTGAACTCAAAAAGCAAATTGAAGAACTGATGGAGAAGCAATTCATAAGGCCGAGCGTATCGCCCTGGGGAGCGCCTGTGCTCTTAGTGAAGAAGAAGGATGGCAGCTCTCGGTTATGTATAGACTACAGGCAATTAAACAAGCTGACCATCAAGAACAAGTACCCGTTGCCAAGGATTGATGACTTGTTGGATCAACTACATGGGGCAACGGTGTTCTCCAAGATTGATCTGCGTTCGGGATATCATCAAATCAGGGTGAAGGAGGATGACATCCAGAAGACTGCTTTTAGGTCGCGTTATGGACACTACGAGTATGTAGTGATGCCATTTGGAGTCACGAACGCTCCTGCAGTGTTCATGGATTATATGAACCGCATTTTCCGGCCATACTTGGACAAGTTCGTGGTCGTTTTTATAGATGACATTCTCATCTACTCCAAGACACAAGCCGAGCATGAAGAACACTTGAGGGCAGTGCTGAGCGTGTTGAGAGAAAAGGAGTTGTATGCAAAACTGTCCAAGTGTGAATTTTGGATGAAGGAGGTGCAGTTTTTGGGCCATGTGGTCTCGGCTGAAGGTATTTCAGTGGATCCTTCTAAGGTGAGAGCAGTGTTAGAATGGAAGAGCCCGCGTTCGGTCACGGAAGTGAGGAGTTTTGTTGGTCTTGCGGGTTACTATAGACGCTTCATTGAAGGTTTTTCTAAGATAGTAGCACCGCTGACACAGCTCACAAGGAAGGACAAACCGTTCGCGTGGACTGACTTGTGTGAGGAACGCTTCCAAGAGTTGAAGAATAAGTTGACGAGCGCTCCAGTTTTAATTATTCCGGACACGTCCAGACCCTTTGAAGTATACTGTGACGCTTCTCATCAAGGGTTGGGCTGTGTGCTCATGCAAGAGAGACGAGCAGTAGCGTACGCGTCTCGTCAATTGAAGGTTCATGAGCGTAACTACCCCACACACGACTTGGAATTGGCAGCTGTTGTGTTCGCATTGAAGATTTGGAGGCATTATCTATACGGATCCACCTTCCAAGTCTTCAGTGATCACAAGAGCCTCAAATATTTATTTGATCAGAAGGAATTGAACATGAGGCAGAGGCGTTGGCTAGAATTCTTGAAAGACTATGAGTTTGAATTGCTATATCATCCTGGGAAGGCCAATGTAGTGGCAGACGCTCTAAGCAGGAAGGCAGTGCATGTCTCGGTTATGATGGTGAAAGAGTTAAATTTGGTGAAGATAGTGTGGGACGCTAAGACTGGAGATTCAACGTGGGAAGTGGAGAGTGCAATGAGGGACTTGTATCCACACTTATTCACTGGTAAGTTCTAAATTTTCGAGGACGAAAATTTTTGTAGTTAGGGAGAATGTGAAACCCTTAATAATTAGCCTAAATTAATCCTGACATCTCACCATTAATGCTTGCCACCTCATTCCCAGCCATTAAAACCCACTCCCTAAACTGATCCTATCCCTCTCTGACGTGCACGAAGAACCACGCTCATCATTCTCTGAAACACGCACCACGTTACACACTCAGTGCATTAAAACGCACTAAACTCTGCATGCAAGCATGCCA
This sequence comes from Vigna umbellata, assembly GCF_029865625.1. Lineage (NCBI taxonomy): Eukaryota > Viridiplantae > Streptophyta > Magnoliopsida > Fabales > Fabaceae > Vigna > Vigna umbellata. Next base: position 37,466,491 of record NC_142171.1, read on the forward strand.
CTTGTCACGTTGGAAGTTTCTGAAATCAGAATGGGGGTTGCAGGTGTCCGAAAATGAGACGCTCACTCGTCTGGAATTTGAAGGAACAAAAGTAATTTTCGAAAACCTTTCCGCTCACCTGCACCAGTCATCTTCTTCCTCAGAAAAACAACCTTTCATTTTCTCCAACTTCTCTCTAGAAACCCTAAACTTCTCTCTACTGTAATTCTCACGTTTCTCCTCCGATTCCATTTCCAGCACCGTAGAAACGTCCACTGCATTGAGAGCTATTCACTGGACCGAACAGCTTCAAGAACTGAAACTGGTAAGTTTCATTCCGTAGCTCATCCTTAGGATTCTGGAAAAAAATAGGGTTTTGGTTGCATGCAAACATGTATTCTAAGTGATCTGCATTCCGTGGTTAGATTTTATTTTGGAAGAGTCAAGAACGTAAGAAAAGCGTAGTTGGACAAAGCCATTTTCTATCTAGGACAAGCTTGAAATCCAATCCGGGTAAGGGAAGCTTATATGTTTAATTTATACTGTATGTTCTATATTCTGATTTGCATGTATGATACCTCTGAAGTTTGAGCTGCTATGGAAATTTACTGATATGAATTCTGGTTGGAATGATCTGTTGTGAACGAACACTGCTCGTATGTATTATATGTTGTTGATCTTGATTTAAATGCATGATTGATTTGATTATGTATGAATGGAATATGATTATTGTATAGTTGGAATTATTAAAATGTTGAAATCTGTATGATGGTGAAGTTGAAGGTGAATTAAATCTGGAATGAAAGTTATAAGGTTTATAAGATGGAAATCTGGGAAATTCTGTTAAGTTTGTGAAATCTGAAATTTTAAATCATTCCCTTTGCTAAATGACGCTCGTCACTGTACGGTCTTAGACCGTTCGGTTTTCATTAAATAACTTAGATTGGAATTCTTTCATTTGGAAAGAATTCTGCTCGAGAACGAGCGTCCCCATTATTAGTGAATGAGCGTTCGGTTCAGCTCAGTATAGATAAATATTTGAAACTTTATAAATACGTGACGTTCGGCCTTAAGTCGAGCGTTCGTCCTCAATGACGTTCGGCCTTAAGTCGAGCGTTCGTCCTCAATGACGTTCTGCCTTAAGTCGAGCGTTCGTCCTTAATGTCGTTCGACCTTGTGTCGAACGTTCGTTCTACAGAGCGTTCGGCCTTATATTGAACGTTCGTCCCAATTGGCGCTCGGTCTTATACCGAAGTGTTCGTTCTGATTTGTGCTCGGTCATTGACCCAGCGTTCGTCCAAGTAGGGTTCGGTTTTATAACTGAACGCTCGTCCTTATTATTGAATTCTGAGCGAACGTATCTGGCGTTCGTCCACGGTTATTTATGGAACGTTCGGTCATTGACAGTAAGTGTTGTTTTCTGATTTACAATTACTCTGATTATTTATCCAAGTCATTTTGTAAGGTATTTATCCTCTTTATTCAACATAAAGTTCTTGTACTCCAAATCTTCTAAGTATTATACTGATCTTCTAAATTCAATTTCATTTAAATATGTTAGGTTTTCTTAACGTCCGTAAATGGAAAAGAGTTTGTTTCTTTTGTTCAGAAACGTGTGGTCAAACAAACTGGAATACTTTCGTTTTAATTGATTAAAGGATGCATGTTGTTAATGTTAAGAGAATGGAACACTGAATGAAAATGTGAATAAAGAGAACTGGTTATTATGGGCGAATGATATTTTGGATGAATAATTGGAAGTGGATTTTAACGAGCGTTCCAAGGAGGAACGTCTCAGATGTGCTGAATATGAAATATTGAATGGTAAAGTATGAACCTGGATAAGTTAAGCCTCGCAGTCCATCCTGATATTCCGTGATACGCCTCTTCAAGTAGAAGGGGGTATTCATGCGTGGGAATGGCAGGAGACCCTAGTCCATTGAGTACTTCGGGCAGATAGGGTTAACCTCGAGTGGCAGCTGGGAGATTTGATCAGTTACTACACCACTCGGGTGCAAGGACGCTTGTAACTACATGGTTCATACAGTCCGGACGGTCTGTCTTATGTTACATTTTTCTATGATTATTATTTGATGAATCACATGCTGTATGTGTGTTTTGAAATGTAACTGTATGTGTGGATTGTATAAATTAAATATTATAAGCTTACCCTTGCATTTCCATTGTGTTGTCTACTGTTCATGTATATCCGTCTTGTCCAAATGCAATGATCATCCGTTGTGGATGTGAGCAGATGGTGGTGCATCCCTTGAGCAAGTGCTGGAAGAAGAAAATTTGGATGAAGCCAATCTGGTAGAGGTTGAAGTGAAGGCCGAGCCTTAGAGGCGCTCGTTAGAATAGGAATTGTAAATGTTAGTGCTTAAAGAACGTTCGGCCAAGTATTTTGTAAGGCCGTTCGTCTTAATCATGTATTCCCCTATTTTGCGTACGTTGTTTTGTGCATATAAGAACGTCCGTTTTGGATTTTCCTTTGTATGCGTTTATAAGCGTTCCCTGTACTGATGCCGTTTAGGCTTTTGTGAATCTGATTTAATACAAAGACTGTTTGTGATTACTGTTAATTGTAATTAATTCTGATTTATGGTGATTACTGTATTTTGGGATGTTACAGGATGGAATACGTCAGCCCAGAAGGACTTCGACTGGATGGTCGCAGACCCATGGAGGTACAGCTATTATTTTTTTCTTGGGCTTTTTTTTTTCCTCCTTTTTTCTTCACTTAATATTCATTCCAAAAAAGGTTCCTTTAGATCTTTCAAGAATACTCATGAAGCGTATGAAATGCGGAGTATTAATAAATAATAATATCCTACATGAATTCTTACATAGTCATGAATTACTGAAGCTTTATGTTAATTAGTATATATAAGATCTGCAGATAGTTCTGCATATGGGTTATACATAGATGAGCCATGCCATGGGTAATGGAAATGTGTAAGGGCACATTTTGAACTGCAAAAAAACATATAAACAGATTAGAAGCAGTCAATAACCTTAGTTCTGATAAACATTAAAACCTATCACTTAAAAGCTACAAATGTTGTAGTTTGCCAAATGATAAAAGTAAGAAAATGGAGGGTTCTAACCCTAAGGATGTCTAACCAACCTTTTTTAGTGAGATATATGAACTTGGTCCTATGACAAAATGAGCTAATTGAAAGCAGCATTTTAAGGTCTGGCCTATGGAATTCAGTCCTATTTAACAGCTGTGATTTGGACATGATTTTGGGATTCGACTATTTAAAATGAGGAGATGCACTTTAGAGGATAAGGTGAAGTTATTACTATTTATTAAAAATTTAGTATTTAAGAGTGTGATAAAATATATGTACATGTATAAGAAACTATGAAGTTATTAAAATCTCAATGACTATTACTGCAGTTTATCCTCTAAAGTGTTATTCCTTCACTGCAGAGGATCTAAATCTATGATTTTATATTTCTTTCTCTACTGATCTTTTGCCTTTAACTTTTTCTCCTCTCTTTATGGTATATTGTAGATGCGACAAATTCGTGCAGAAATTGGTGCTGTATCCAAAGCAGATGGGTAAATGAATTTTAGCTTTTTAGAAAATTAAGTTGTGATATCATTTGAAGCATTTGACCATAAAGTTTTTTTATTTTGAAAACAGTTCTGCCATGTTTGAGATGGGTAATACAAAAGTTATTGCTGCTGTCTATGGCCCTAGAGAGGTACTGTTTAATTATTTACCTTGCTAATGAAAATTTGTCTATGTAATTTAAGGATTGTTAACTATCCTTTTTCAGTGTTAGTTGGTTTAGACATTTAAAAAACTTTGATGTTGTAGTTGAGCTTTAGATGATTTGCTGTTTTTCTTTAGTAACTTCTCTGCATTTCAGGTGCAAAATAGAAGCCAAATAACCAACCATGCTCTGGTAGTTTTTTTTTTTTTCTAAGTTATGTTGTCTGTATTTATATGAATTGTAACAAAAACTTAATTGTTGCTTATGTGCAATGTATGTCTATAGGTTCAGTGTGAGTACAGCATGGCTAATTTTAGCACTGGAGATCGCATGAGGAAATCAAAGGGTGAAAGGTTTTGCTCATTTACTTGCTTTTGTTTAACTTCCTATTCTTTTTGACCTTTCACTTATTTTTTATATATTCTTAGTTTTATACTTATCAAAATGGTATTGGAGCATAGACTACTAGGATGATAGTGAATGTTGCATTAGTAGAATCTATCTTAAGAGTGCCTTGTAATTTGTAAATTGGACTTTTTGATCTTTTTACTGAGGTAAGAATTTAATAGCAATGGTGGTAATGCATGTTTAGACTTTTAGAGTATAAATTTTGATTATTAATTAGTAATATATATATTATTAATTAGTAATATATATATATATATATATATATATATATATATTGCATTTGTTCATGTGATACAGTATAATTTTTTTTTTAATCTTGCATTCATAATTTTCTATGTAACAACTATCTTGCTATCCACTAACGTATTGTAGTGTTTTTGGGGCTGGCTGCTCCATGCCTTTGATATAGCTGACTACAGGCTCAGCAATGGGTTATGTATCATAAAACAATGAAAAGCTTAACCCCATGCACCCTTTTACTGCCTTTTCTCATTTTTAATCTTTTTTGCAAGCTTTGACTTTTTTGAGTAATCTTTGGCCAAAACTCACTGAATAGTTTTGAATGGCTTAACCATCAATGTTTGCAGATATAAATGTTATCCTGTTTTGCTTTTCCTTCATAGTTTTAATATGGTTCTCATTGTAAGGTTCTCTTACAGAAGGATAATAGGATCACTTCTTATTTTTTACTACGTGATTTGAAGTTCTCATTCTACAGGAGATCAACTGAAATTTCCCTGGTTATTCGGCAAACCATGGAAGCATCTATATTGACACATCTATTGCCTCGATCTGAGGTTTTATTACACATTAAGAACTTATTTTGTCATGTGCTTTGCTTTCCCCTAGTCCTCCCTAATGTTTTACTTATTAAATTTGCAGATAGATATATATGTCCAAGTTCTCCAAGCAGATGGAGGTAACTAAGACTTGATAATGGGATCTTGTGATTCTCTTCTGTCATTGCCATTTTATTTTCTCTCTTTACTCATTTAATATGTACATTAATTTTGGGTGATGTTGACATGTCTTTTACAGGAACTAGATCTGCTTGTATAAATGCTGCAACTTTGGCCCTTGCCGATGCTGGGATCCCTATGCGTGATCTTGTAACATCCTGCAGTGCCGGATACCTTAACAGCACAAGTCTGGTATATATCTGTTTTTACTCTAAATTTGAACTGGCTAAATACAAGTGTGGTATGTCTGTTTTGTTTCTGTCTACTTCTGATGCACGGGCTGCCCTAATTATTAAAGGTTTCTGAATGTGTACAGATTTGAACTATGTAGAAGACAGTGCTGGAGGTCCTGATGTAACCCTAGGAATTCTGCCAAAGTTGGATAAAGTAACACTGCTTCAGGTTAATTCATGTCTTGTTATTTTCTCTGTATCTATTGTGTAGTCAACCAGGTAAATTAGTTCAACAAAAAGGAAAACTTTTTATTGCTCTCTCAGTCATTGATACTCACGTAGTAAAGAGTCTGGTGGTGTTGAAGCTTTAATTCCTCTTCCTTCAAAAACTGTTCTTGTTATTAGAGATTTTGGAGAGAACAGTAGAGTTTTAACCCTTGATTACTCGAGGGAATAGGTGCATGTTCGGAAATCCCCAAAAGAAGCTTATCTAAGCTCGCCTCAGATTTAACAACTTAATAGTTTGCTGTACACATGAATCTTTTTTCAAATATCAGTTGTTTTTTAATCAACAGATACTTCTTACGAAGGTTCCTGATAGAGTGATTTGCTGTTGTACCCTTTGATGGAGTTATGTCATGACAAATCTTCTTTTTAGTCTGAGTTAATGTTTGATCAAGTGTAACTTAATTTTCACTAGTATCATACTTGGTAACTCTTTATTTGGAATTCCAGTTCAGCATCTTTTACTTTTTTAGTTGCAGATCTTTTGTTGATACTTTAAATTTTGACTGAAGAAATATAGTTGATATATTCTTTCCGCCACCTTATTATAGGATGAAATTCATGTATGGTCCACAAAACAGAGAGGGAGGGTAACTTCATTTGGTGAGGCTGGCATAGATTTTTTCCAATGACACTTTATTGCTCCCATTCTTAGATTGATATTATGGAGTTAAATTTGTTTCGAACACGTGCCACTATGTAAAGGCTGGTTGAGATTGTGAACCTTCAAAGTTTTAATCAGAAATTTACTACTATCATTATTATGAAAAGCATGCAATGCTTTTCTTTTCTCATCCAGCTTATTTCATTCGTTCACTCCCTGCCATATTCCGTAGTTTAGAATGGAAAAGCTCCTAGTTTAATTTTATTTGCACTAATTTCTGTTGTTACTGTCTATAGATGGATTCTAAACTACCAATTGACATTTTGGAAAATGTTATGCAACTGGCAATCGAAGGCTGCAAAGCAATAGCAAACTACATTCGAGAAGTAAGAACCTGCTGACACTTTTGTGATTATACTAAGAGGAGTCCAAACAAGTTTTACATTAATTTCACTGCTTAAATCCTGTTTCTTTGTTGGCTGGCAGATTTTGCTGGAGAACACAAAGCAACTGGAGTATCGACGAGGTGTATAGTTTTTATAGCAGAAATGATGCTATGATTATTATTACCTGTGGTCACGGTTTTCCAGATTTGTAGGTCCGTTCTTTCAGCATTTGTGCTTTTTTTTGGTTATGGAGGAGAATTCTCTTGTATTTACGTGGAACAATTTTGTTTTTAGCATACGGTGCTGAATAAAACGGAAAATTGTTGTAGAATTCGTTTCTCATTTCTGTCACCTTATCACTATGAATAAAAGGTAGCAAAATTATGATTTATTTTGGGACCACTTTCTGAATTTCCACCAATCCCCCAAAATAAGACGTGTAGAATGGAACTAATGATCTGACACTTCAACGAATGAAGAATTAATGATTGAAGTTAGAATCAAAATAATCAGTGGGTTGGTTGAGTGTGTGTACATGGTGATTGCATCCTCAGAAAAAGCAATGACATCAGTATTGACAATTTAATTGCTAACTAATTTCAATGGTTAGTTTCCTAAATTTCCTTTTTGGGTACGATACAGTTTGATAAAGACAGCTTTGGTGTTAAATGTTTGTATTGCAGTTAAAGTCTTGATATAGCGAGTTAAACTGATTAATTATGTAAATATAAAAAGTAAATAATTTATAGTAATTTCTAAATCCTGGTAAATATAAAGTAGTTTAATTAAGTTAACATTTTTTTATTTCTTTTAAATACGTATGCTAGAGCGGAATACTGAAGTTTTTTGGTAGAGTTGAATACAGTAAGTTTGAAACATCACTAATACAGATTTAGAAGAAAAAAAAGTATTTGAAGTAATAATATTGTATGGAAAAATGTTAATTTTTCTGGGAAAAAAATTTCACAGAAAAAGTTAACCTGAAAGTTAATGATCAAGAGAATTTTAGGATTATTTCTATGGTAAAGGAAAGTATTTTGGTGCTTGAGTTTGTTTTCAACTAATACCAGACTTCATTAAAAAATATATTATAATACTAACTATTTATAAAAATAAGTTTGAAGTTATGAGAATTATGACTGGAGAGTGATATAACGAGAATATAATTGAACACAAAAATTTTACCTCTTAAAAGAAACCACTGGTAAATGATGAAAAAATTAAGATAATTATAAGTGCAGATGAACATATGAAGCTCAGTTGGAAAAAAGTAAATACCGATTCATAGTTTGAATAACCAACCGCAATGTCTCGAATCTCAGCAACTTTAACCTTTTAATGCACAGCCCATCGGTCCCATTTGTACAAAGCAGGAGAAGTGCTATTGCTTTTTGACGCACCACTTTTGACCCACTTTATTGAATACAGACATGAATTCAATTACATCACAGTCAACATCAGAATTCTTGACAATGTCATTCAATTGTAAACATCATTTATAATAAAAATATTGACTTCTAGATTACTTTAAAAGCCATTTATAGCATAATTCAGCCAACTAACCATGAAATAAAAACAGTGATAGTATACAAAATTTATGTGAAGGTTATTGAATTATGCACGTATCACTGTAAAATGGAAAATGCCAAAAAAAGATGCATGATCACATTGTCCACTAATCACTCGTTTTATCTCTGTCATGAGAGGCAGATCATAGCCGTAACCATCCAATATAAGCAAATTGGAACACCAAAGCTAAATTATCCATGCCGTGGAACATATCATCAAATCCATGGAGAGAATAAACTCGGCACCAACTCAACAAATCTAATGCTTAAAGAAGGAGCATCCATAGCAGAACGGAAGGAACCAACTGACTAATGACCTGGTAACACTTGAAAGCCATTCTCACACAAAACATAGGCCTCTATAAAGCACTATTTCTAGCCTAAGATCATAACAACATAAAACCTGACACTCCTACTGAACAGCACTATTTCTACAACTAGATGCTGCTACATTGCTGGATGTAGTAGCAGCATTAACTCAGACCCATTTTGTACAATTCCTCAAAGACCACTTCTGTCAAGACCAAGACGGTCACTGCAAAAACTTGATGGCACAACTGATAGCTGCAGCCGACCGGTCCATTCCTCTCCCGGCTTCAAGCTCACCGGTTTCTCTATCACCGCCCCGTCAACACAAAGCATCTGTTTGTACTCTTCATCACCAAAATCTACCATGGATTTTGATTTCTTTTCCCATGGATTCCACACAGCTGAACACACCATAAAAGTTAAGATGAAAAGGACTGATTTTATATTTTCTACAACTCGAAACCTTATCTACGTTTGTATTTTGTTTGTGGAAAAAATTTGCTACTTAGAGCTTACCAACATCAGGGAGACCTTCCTTCCTTATAACAAATGTTCGCTTCTTCTCATGATCTAGCACTGCAATTATGTTTGGAGAGCTAAGATAAACTCGATCCGCCTGCCATGAAGGAAGTATGGATATTAAAAACATCTTCATTAGCCTTCATTGTGTCAAAACCAAAAGACTTTAGTAGTGGATACTGTGTGTGATTGACAAAACTGCAGCATAGGCCAGGAATATAGTGCTCTATTTATCTCAACCTGAAGTAATAGCTTAAATTGCAGCATGGAACTATAAATGTCTACATTTTGTTAACATCAATATAACCTAGAAGGGTTTACCTCAGATTCAAATGTTATTGCATCTCCTTGTTCAGTAAATCGTTCTTTTTTGAAAAGGTTGTCTAGGTAGTCCAGTGTCTCCAGACCTTCAATCCTTATCTCACTATAAAAATTGTTAATGTGACGTTAATAATGATTGTCAATCTTAAAATAAAATTTCCTGTTCTAAAACAATCAAAAGAGAGGTAGTTCAAGTAAAAATATGTAAACAAGAATCTATATAGGTAACAAGCATTGCAAACAGTAGTTTGCTTCAAATGCTTACAAATTCTATAGGCTGTGTAAGAACTTTGTACTTTCATTACGACTGATCACTTGTTTACATATTTCCCGATAACTGACATGAATAAAACTCATAATTCCAGTATTCGGAGAAGAATCCACCTAATATATAGAGTATCCATGCTAGTTTCAAATGATTAGAGTGTAAGTTGTTATTAGTTTCTAAAGAAGAGAAACAGTCCTCTAAGATCTGCTTGAATGTTAAAATCCCACAATTTAAAGCATTCAGCAAATGCAGAAACTACACGTTTCAGAACAAAAACCAAATATATTTGTCTACTATAAATATTGAACAAGGAAGTACCATTAGTGCTAATAAAACTCCGATCAAGTGTTCAGCAATCAATTTACTATGGAAAAGAAAAATGATGGTTGGACATCATCCCACACACTCAGAAAAGGGAATGCAGACCAAGTACAACAAAGAATTATCCATACCTAATGTCAGAAACCAATAAGTATGTGTGATCCGCGAATGAGAAACTAAATGGCTTGCCATTTATATTCCTGACTCTAGATATCAAAGTCAGGTCCCCATCTGCTGCAAGAGACACCCGAAGACGGAATTCAAAACTGGTACAATTATTAAACAATCGTTAGATTACTACTGCTTGAAATTTACTGCCAAACACAGGAAAAAGTAATATCGAGTGCATATATGCCAGATTCAAATTATCAAACACATGGAGAGTGGATATCCCTGTTATACTGTCACATCATGCTATTCATACCTGTGTGGCCAGCACTTCATATCTTCTTCAGATGATTTTAGCACCAGGTCAATGAAGGATTTCCCACTGGAGTCATTCCCAGGAAGAGGAGGAGGGTTTTCATCAATTGCCCACATTCTATTTCTTGCAAAACCATGCTGCTCCAGCGATCCACAGTTTCCAAACTGTGAAACAAATTCAGCTCAAGATATGTAAGTATGCATGTTACAAGTTATATAAAATGAACGTAAAAAGGAATAAGCTTGCCTGTGGAAAACACATGGGAATTCCTCCTCGAATTGCTTTTGGAGCCTTGAAAATTGCCTACAGATAATGGAAAATGAAACAAAACAGTTAGTTATTACTACTTGCCTCTTTAAAAAGTATAATTGATTAAAGTTCTGTGTTCCTACAAAAGCATCAGTTAAGAAGTTGGTTTTGCCGTCAAAGTTTTTCATTATACCAGTATTCAACCCCAGTGGTTCCAAAGGACAAAAGCACTACAATGCACCATTCTTCCCTGTTTTTTTCTTGCATCGATGTGATTGATGGACAGCATAGAATACTATGATTCATCAAAATCCAAACTCTTCTTAAATTTATTGATTATTTGGGCCAATGCCCTTCACATGCCAGTTGCAATATAATGCAGATTATCCCAAAATGAAAATTTTCAGAAAGCAAGATTATGAAATATTGACATGTTTTCCTTATCAGCGCTGACAACTAACAAAATTCATATAATTTAAAATGTACAAATTGATTTTCAATCAAAATTGAAAGACATACCTTGCTGCTTGTGAATAGAAGTTCTTCCCCGTGCTCATTCCGCCATGAAGTGACCTGCGCCCCATGTAAGCTTACCTGTACTATAGGATACCTAATCCTCCAACTGTCGACCAATAACCCGACGACAATTAAACCAATGCAGGACATTCTCATGCCCGTAATGACATCCGACCACTTAGTGTGGTCGACCACTAGACAACCGACTATAATAACATACGACCATGTGGCGTTGTCGTCCAGTTGAGGCTCGACAATCGACACGTCGTCCGCCCAGATCGACACGCATGATGATCGACATACAATATGCGACATCGTGATCTAGCGGTTACAAATAAACAGTTACGCATATTGGCTAACAAGCGCCGTGAATCATGGAAGTACTTGACTCAATATCTAGCAGTTATAACTTATAGATAGCCAACTCCAGTAACCACCCGAGATTTCAGGTAAACGGTTTATTTTACTCCTTTAAATACACACAGTATACCAGAAAAAAGGTACGTTTTTCCCCTAAGAGAAAATTAAGAAAGATTCAGTTGCTCTAACTAAGACCATTATTGACTTGAGCGTCGGAGTGCCTTTGCAGGTACCCAGCCCACCGTACTCAGAGCTTTGGAGAAGAGGGAAAGACAACATAGTGAAAGCAACACAGAGAAGGAAGAAAGTAAGATTGTTAGGTTCGTATCTTGGTCCCTACATCCCTACTGAAACATTTTGGCGCCCACCGTGGGGCTCGAGATTACTATCCCAACAACGACCACCGGAGCAATGGAAAATTCAAATACGCACGATTTGATCAGGCAATTGCAGGCGCAAATTGAGGCACAAGCACAAACCATGCAGGAGACTCAACGTAAACACGCAGAGGAGATAGCCGCGCTGCGAGCACAGATCCCCGCAACAGAGTTATCTGCCTCCAACAGACAGGAGGATAACGAAGCCAGTCATCATGGGAGAGCCTCTGAACGAGCCGGTGGAGGAAGGAAGGGGCCTACTCCTATGCGCCTCACTAACCTGCTTCCATTCACAGAGGCCATAATGCAAGCAACCATGCCGGACAAGCCCCCTCCAACTCTGGAACGCTACAATGGCTCTGAAGATCCAGATGACCATTTACGTAATTTCATAGATGCCATGGCATTCTATACTGACAGCGATCCGGTGATATGCAGAGCTTTCTCCTTATCCCTTAAAGGGGAAGCTCTAGAATGGTTCCATAAACTCCCCCGTAATTCCATAGATTGCTTTGCAACCGTCGAATCTTTATTCCGAAAACAGTACGCAGCCAATAAAAAACCAGCGATGACTGCTACTGAGCTTGTCCATACCAGGCAAGAGAAAGATGAGACCCTGAAAGCTTTCATGCAGCGGTACATCGAGACGGCCCGGCGCGTGCCAGATATTACTCCCACCTTTATCATCAGCAACCTGTCGTCCTGCCTAAGGCCAGGACAAGTTTCAGAACAATTATATGCTGACCCTCCAGCATCCATGGAGGAACTCCAATCCACGATGGCGAAATTCATCCGCATCGAAGATCACCGTAACTCCAGGAAGAAACACCAGCAAGATGCCCCTAACCGTGAAACAGGAAAACCAACGAAACGACCCCCCAATGACTACAGACCAGATCGACCACCTAGGAAGGAGTCGGGGTGGACGTCTAAATACGATCGCTACACGACTCTCAACGCACCAAGGGCGAGAGTGCTAGAAGAGGCCTTACACGCCGAGCTTCTCACCGTACGGCGGAGTGCCACCCCAAAGAACGCGGATAACAGCAAAACTTGCCGGTTCCACATGAACCGTGGGCACGACACGGACGAATGTAACGCAGTAAGAGACGAGTTAGAACGACTCATTCGTGCAGGTTATCTCCAGACTTATGTCAAGGAGAGAGTTTCCGCTAGAGCAACAACTCCTCGCCGAAGAGATCCTCCTAGGCGCAGTCCCCAGCGATCTCCCCCTAAAGATGATCGACACCGTAGGCGATCGCGCAGTCCACCTCGACGCACAGAGAGAGAGCGCTCAGTCCGAGGCCGCATCGACACCATATCTGGTGGTTTTGCGGGGGGAGGCGTGTCGGCTTCGGCGAGGAAGCGACATTTGAGACAGTTGAAGTCGGTCCATATGGTCGAGCGACAGGCTCGGTCGATCCCTGACATCACGTTCACTAACGCTGACTTCCATGCCCCCGATCCTGATCATGATGATCCTATGGTCATCACAGCTAATATAGCTCGGTATGATGTCAGCAAGGTCCTCATCGACCAAGGAAGCTCGGTCAACATTTTATATTGGTCCACTTTTCAGAAAATGGACCTATCAGAGGACCTCATCGCCCCGTTTAATGAGCAGATTGTCGGATTCTCAGGAGAACGGGTCGATACCAGAGGATACCTTGACCTGCGGACTCGGCTCGGAACGAGTCGAGAGGCACCAGAACTTCGAGTTCGATTCCTGCTGGTCGAGGCGAATGCATCGTACAACGCCTTGCTAGGACGACCTTGTCTGAACGCGTTTGGGGCAATCGTATCTACTCCTCACCTCGCCATGAAGTTCCCAACAGACCATGGTGGCATTTGTACTGTGAGGGCCGATCAGCGCACAGCTCGACAGTGCTATGTCGCCGGGTTAAAAATCACTCCCTTCGTCCCAACCAGAAGGACAAAAGGACCCGAGGCAGCGGCAGCCGATTTAGACCCCCGCACCAACGTAGACGAGCGTCTACATCCGCAAGGCGAAGTCAAACTCCTGTCATTAACGACAGACACATCCAAAACCACTAGCATTGGCGGAGACCTCACCTCCAGCGAAGAGCACGACTTGGGACGCATTCTACGGAACAACGCAGACTTGTTCGCATGGACAGCTGCTGATATGCCAGGCATCCATCCCGGGGTCATGGCCCACAAGTTATCCATCTTCCGGGAGGCACGACCTGTCGCCCAGAAGAAGCGACGAGTCGGGGAAGAGAAACGCCAGGCTATCCAAGCTGAGGTTGGGAAACTGCTGAATGCCCAATTCATCAGAGAATTGACGTACACTACGTGGCTGTCAAACGTAGTTATGGTCAAAAAGTCCAACGGCCAATGGAGAATGTGTGTCGATTTCACTGATCTTAACAAGGCATGTCCTAAAGACTCCTACCCCTTACCCAGCATCGATCGTCTGGTAGATGGAGCTTCAGGTCATGCAATACTAAGCTTCCTCGACGCTTACTCAGGCTATAACCAGATTCCGATGTACGAGCCCGATCAAAGCAAGACAGCCTTTATTACCGAACGCGCAAATTACTGTTATGAAGTAATGCCATTCGGGTTGAAGAACGCCGGAGCTACTTATCAACGCCTTATGGATAAAGTTTTCCATCACCAGATTGGGCGATGCATGGATGTATATGTCGATGACATGGTTATCCGCAGCAACTCTGTCGAACAGCACCTGCAAGATTTGAAGGAGGTTTTTGCCCAGCTCCGACGGTACAGCATGCGCCTCAATCCTACCAAGTGTACCTTCGGCGTCCCCGCAGGAAAATTCTTAGGTTTCATGCTCACACGTCGAGGTATTGAAGCCAACCCCGACAAGTGCAAAGCCGTGCTCGACATGCCAGCTCCAACGACCCTACGAGAAGTACAACGTCTTGTAGGTCGCCTTACCGCCCTGTCCAGATTTATTCCAAGGCTGGCTGAATACATTAAACCCATCCTGAAGAATTTGAAAAAGGGCTCCACCCAACACTGGGACAATGATTGCGAGGCTGCATTCAGCACTGTCAAGCACATCTTGACCAGTCCTCCAATTATGGCCCGACCGGACGAGGGATCCGACTTACAGCTGTATCTTGCAGCCTCCCCGTATGCGGTTAGCGCCGCCTTGATACAAGAGACACCCTCCCTTAGATTGATCTACTTCATCAGTCGTTCTTTGCAAGGGGCCGAGGAACGCTATTCCCGCATTGAGAAGTTTGCCTTGGCGTTGCTCACAGCTTCCCGCCGGCTTCGACCATATTTCCAGAGCCATCAAGTGATAGTCCGCACAGATCAGCCCATCGCCAAGATCCTCCGCAAGCCAGACTTAGCAGGACGCATGGTTGCTTGGTCAGTGGAACTGTCAGAATTCGGCCTTCGCTACGAGCCCCGCGGATCTGTCAAGGGTCAACATTTGGCAGATTTCGCAGCCGAATTAACACCTGCACCAGAGAACTGCGCGACAAAATGGCTCCTCAGCGTGGATGGTTCCTCTGACAAAAAGGGGGGAGGAGCCGGTGTCGTCTTAGAGGGGCCAGATGATGTGGTCCTAGAGCAAGCCATCATATTCCAGTTTCCAACTAGCAACAACCAAGCCGAGTACGAAGCCTTAATCGCCGGCCTATCCCTGGCTAGAGAGTTGTCGGTCGAGCGTTTAGAGTGTCGGATGGACTCGAAATTGGTCGTCAACCATGTCAATGGAATCTATCAAGTCAAGGACAATCAGCTATTGCGTTACTACCACAAGGTTCAGACTTTACTCCGCAATTTTGTCGAAGTTAATGTCATCCATGTACCCAGGGAGCAAAACGTAAGAGCGGACCTTTTGTCCAAATTAACTCATTCTAAGGAGCGAGCGCAGTTATCCTCAATCATTAGAATGACACTCGACCGCCCTGTGGTGGAAGCTTTTGTCACTAATGTGTCGACACCTATAACAGACTGGCGGCAGAAAGTGAAAGACCTCATGGAGCGACAGGACAAAGGCGTTAGCATTACCGCGGCTGATTCCAAACACATTGCACGCTTTGTGTGTATAGGCGACGACCTATATCGTCGCGGCCATAGCACTCCTCTGCTGAAATGCCTCTCGGAAGAAGAGGCCGACTATGTGTTGCGCGAACTGCACACAGGGATGTGTGGATTTCACTCTGGTAAACGGACATTAAGAGGACGTGTTCTTCGCGCCGGATATTACTGGCCTACTCTCGACCGCGACTGCGAGACATTCGTCAAGAAATGCCTTTCCTGCCAAGCACATGGTCACGACCTCCGTGCACCTCCTGAAGACTTACACAATATTGTCTCTCCCTGGCCGTTCGCCCAGTGGGGTCTCGACATACTTGGACCACTGCCGATCGCCAAAGCGCAAAATAAGTTCCTCCTCGTGGCAGTTGACTACTTCACAAAATGGATAGAAGCGGAGCCACTGTCCGTCATCAGCGCCCAGCGAGTACAGAAGTTCATTTGGCGTCTCATCTGTCGGTTCGGTCTCCCTCAGAAGATCATCACCGACAACGGTCGCCAATTCATCGAACGCAAATTAGAGGATTACCTCACCAGTTTGGGCATTAAGCATGTCACGTCATCTGTCGAACACCCTCAAACCAACGGTCAAGCCGAGGCCGCAAATAAAGCCATTTTGACAGAGTTAAAAAAGCGACTCGGTGAAGCCAAGAGTTTATGGGTGGAGGAGCTACCCGAGGTCCTGTGGGCATACAGGTGTACTCCCCATGGATCTACGGGGGACACGCCATTCAACTTAACCTATGGCACTGACGCCATGCTTCCAGTCGAGGTGGGCGAGCCTTCATTGAGGCGCCAAATCACTGATATGTCCCTTAATGAAGAGCAATTACGGACAAATCTCGACGTCCTTCCTGAACGACGTGAGGTTGCCACCATTCGCGCAGAGGCCCAAAAGCGCATGCTGTCTCGACGATACAATACCAAGGTCAAACCCAGAACCTTCAAAAGCGGCGATTTGGTGTGGCGGAAGCGGGGAGAAGCTCGGAAGAATCGAGCCCATGGCAAACTCGCAGCTAACTGGGAGGGACCCTTTCGGGTTGTGGAGGACATGTCGAACGGCGCATATCGTCTCCAACTTCTAGATGGCCACCCAGTTCCCAACACTTGGAACGCCACTCACCTTAAATATTACTTTAGTTAATATCCATTTCTTGTTTATGCTTATGACAACACTATCAACTTCAATTATCAAATAAAGATTATATTTCTTCATGATTATTGCTTAGATTCATTTATCACTACTTTAGTGTCGAGTCCCAGGGTTGTCGTACCACACACTTCCATACACAAAGGGGATGCAAGCAATCTCACTGGCCGATGTTCACTCTTGAACACCCAGTCTGTTCGGGACACGCTCCCACTGGCCGATGTTCACCCTTGAACACCCAGTCTATTCGGGATACACTCCCACTCACTGGCCGATGTTCACCCTCGAACACCCAGTCTATTCGGGATACACTCCCACTCACTGGCCGATGTTCACCCTTGAACACCCAATATTTTCCTCACTCGACTGTCGTTCTCCACTGTCACACAAGGCGCTATCAATACACTCGACATTCACACTTAGCGATCACTACAGCAAATCAATCGCCAAAACAGCTAAGTTAAACGAACAACGCACTTTATTTCAATGTTTAAGCATTCGTGAATAATCCAAGTTTAAACATTCATAGTCGTCAATCAAATACTCAAGTATGTATACACAGATCATTGCTACTTCCTACTCTATTACAATTGGGGGTGCGTCGCCTTCAACAGCTTCAGCAGTCTCTTTGGCAGGCTCGTCAGCTTCCTTTGCTCCCTCAGGCTCATTGTCGGCGACCTCCTCTTCATTCTCTTCCCCCTCCAAGACAGCGTCATCCGGAATTTCCTTCAAGGGCTTCAGATGACCTTCATGCACATCCTTCCGAACGTCAAATTCAGCTCCTTTGGTTGATACCTGAAGCAAGTGCTCGACTTGTCTCAAGGCCTTCCTGAAACCTCTCTTATGTTCGTCCATGATTGCATCCTTCAACTCCTCGATCAACTCATTTTTGTCAAAGATCTCTACCTTTAGTGCGTTTCTCTCTCGGGCCACTAACAACATTGAGTTCTTTGCTTGATCCAAATCCCTGCCCATCTGATCACGTTCTTGTTGAAGGGCCACGCCAGCTTCTCGAGCCTTATTCAACAATATCTCGCCCTCCTTCAGCAGTTGTTCAGTATGCTTCTGCTTGGCCTCACAGCCTGCATGGATCTCGGCGAGCTCTTTCAGCTGGGCGCGCACCTTCTCTAACTCGGACCGCATCTGACCCCTATCCGAGGCATACGCTAGATGCCAAGCCAACGCTTGTGCTCTTGTGTTCATCTCTAGTAAGCCTTCAGCAATCTGTTGTTCGCTCATGTTTTCGATCACCTTCTTCTCTGAAACATCCAAGTTGAGGTCTACCCTATGACCAGGCATGAAGGCACGATCCCATATACCCTGCGGCAGGGGGCGTTCAGTTTCTTCAACCACCTCCTTACTTTTCTTTGCTGCCTCGCGGTTGATGTCGCCTGTCTTGGATTTCCTTTTGCGCACGAGAGGCACCTCAGCTATTGTCGTCTCCACAGCCGCTGCCACCACGACGGGAGGTGGACCAGATGGTGGCACCGGAGGGCATTGTTGTCCAGCGGATGACCCTGGACGATTGCTTTCATCCCTCTCATCGTCGATGGTCTGAAACCAACTGCGACCACTTCCTTTCCTCCCCATTATCTCTGCAAAACACCAAAACCCATCCAGCATGGTCAGCAACAACATAACAAGTTACAAAAATGATAAGCAAGGACACATACCAAACACCCTCGCCCCTGCGTCGTCGAACTCGAGGCAATTAATAAGCTGACGAGAAGAAAGGGGGCATGGCAACGCAGTCAACACACTCAACGCCTCTAATTCTTCAACCGTCATCTTATCCTCCGACCAAGAGGTGAACCTCAGCGGGTCCTGCGTCCAGTACAGGGGAAATCTAGGGTTCCCCTCATCATCGAAAAAATACTGTCGACCGACAGCGGTAATCGACACCTTAAAAAATTTTTCTTTGAAATTCCTATATGATTGCAAATATAGCTCTAACAGCGCGTTACCCGGCTCCGAAATCAATGACACCCATCCCTTTGTGGCTACTGGTCGACATCTAAAGAAATGCAGAAACAAACCTACAGTGGGCCTAATAGCTAGTGCCCGACACACTATGGCGAAAGCCTGCACATACGCCCAACTATTGGGGTGCAACTGACTCGGTGCAACGTTTAGGGTACGCAGAACATCCATTTGGAAGCTGGTAAAAGGCAGCCTCACATACAAGTCGTAGAATAACACAGAATAAAAATAAAAGAATTCCTCAGAAGCATTCTCCCTCCCATGGCACACTCTCTCGTCATCCCGGCAAGCTATCAATTTTATACAAGTTTGATACCCTAGGGTTCGCAACACGCAGCTATTTTCAATCCAGTCTGCTAACACAACCCTACTCCTAAACTGGCTTCTAAGTTCTTTCACCTCACGCGCCGCCCAGGCGTACTCATCTCCACTAATCGGAGATATTATACGCCCCCCCGGCCCTTCACCACACACATTTCCATATGTAAAAGCCTCCTCCCCAAAAGGCAATGTGGTAATTTCGCGACATTCCGCCGTAGATGACGGCCCCGGCGTCTCGCCCCCAATGTTCTGCCCCTTTCCTTCCATAGTCAACACTAAACAAACTAAGATGAAGGAGATGTTAGGGTTACCTGGTAACGTCTCGTAACAGGGTAAGCAGTGAGGATAGAAGAGAAACAATCTCGCTCAGGATGCACACTGCCAAACTCTGTTCCTCCGCAAAAGTGAATAACCTCCTTCTGAATCGTGCTGAAGAAGCCAAACCGTTTAATCGTCAGGCGCCGTCCGATCCTTTCTAATCTAACGGCTATTACGACGCGTCTCCTCACTTCCCTACAGGAGCGGGAAAACCCAAAATTCGTAACGCCCCGTACAGCTGTCATACACTTCACACATTACTTAAAAGTCCTTCATAACTCTGTCATCACCCATTTACTCGGACTTGGGGGGCTTGTACTATAGGATACCTAATCCTCCAACTGTCGACCAATAACCCGACGACAATTAAACCAATGCAGGACATTCTCATGCCCGTAATGACATCCGACCACTTAGTGTGGTCGACCACTAGACAACCGACTATAATAACATACGACCATGTGGCGTTGTCGTCCAGTTGAGGCTCGACAATCGACACGTCGTCCGCCCA
This sequence comes from Vigna umbellata, assembly GCF_029865625.1. Classification (NCBI taxonomy): domain Eukaryota; kingdom Viridiplantae; phylum Streptophyta; class Magnoliopsida; order Fabales; family Fabaceae; genus Vigna; species Vigna umbellata. The sequence goes on from NC_142171.1 coordinate 37,486,564, forward strand.
GATCGACACGCATGATGATCGACATACAATATGCGACATCGTGATCTAGCGGTTACAAATAAACAGTTACGCATATTGGCTAACAAGCGCCGTGAATCATGGAAGTACTTGACTCAATATCTAGCAGTTATAACTTATAGATAGCCAACTCCAGTAACCACCCGAGATTTCAGGTAAACGGTTTATTTTACTCCTTTAAATACACACAGTATACCAGAAAAAAGGTACGTTTTTCCCCTAAGAGAAAATTAAGAAAGATTCAGTTGCTCTAACTAAGACCATTATTGACTTGAGCGTCGGAGTGCCTTTGCAGGTACCCAGCCCACCGTACTCAGAGCTTTGGAGAAGAGGGAAAGACAACATAGTGAAAGCAACACAGAGAAGGAAGAAAGTAAGATTGTTAGGTTCGTATCTTGGTCCCTACATCCCTACTGAAACATTACCTAATTTCGAGAAAAAACAGTTAATCTAAGTAATCGTAGTAATTAAATTACTCAAACTACAAATATCTTTACAGACCAAGTTATCCACATCAAGAATTCGCATTGGATGTCATAGTAAATTTTAAAATCATAACTTTACCAAATGTTAAAACCGACACCAGTTTTGCAATGAACAATTACTCACCCGTGCCGAAGAACCCCTTGGGGTCCGAAGCAGAACTTGATCAATTCCATTCCAGTCCTTTGTAATTTCAGTTGCTGCTCTATAGTCCCATACGGCTGCAGAATGCCCCATTCAAATTAATGCAGATCCTAAATTTCTTCAGCAAAATCCTATTAAGCTTCTCAAATTCGGAACATGCAAATGCCAGAGGATTGAAGGGGTCTCCACCTCACACCTATACCGTAACAAACACGTGAATTAGCCTCCTCGTCAGTTAAATCCAAAATCCCAAACGCTATTAGATACTCAGGACGAACGCTATTAGATTCAAATAGGCCGAACGCTAAAATTGATTGAACACTATTCACCGAACACAAATGCCGAACGCTACCATGCTAGTTGGACGAACGCTATGAGATTTAACACAGTTTGGACGAACGCTAGAACCGAACGCTAAATACAACTAGGCCGAACGTCATATTGGATTCAACACTATGTGGCCGAACGTTGATTCCTGAATACTATAAGAACGGACGTTAACAGATCCTAGGCCGAACGCTCATAATGACAGCAACACCAAGGCCGAACGCTCACATCACAACCATACCAATGCCGAACGACAAAGATTCAAACTTAGAATACTAAAAAGGACGAACGCTAACAAAACAAAGGACGAACGCTCAGAAAACTATCTTGGATGAACGCTGCTTATGGAGAATTCTATCTGAACATAACGTCATCAAAACCGAACGTTCGTTATGAACGATCACTAACTTAAAATAATTGGAAAATGATACTTAGACAACAGATTTTGACAACATTTCGACACAGCCCACGTGTCAGCGAATGAGAGGGCCACGTTTACAACGAAAAAAGCTGCTGCGTTCTGAGAAAATCTGATCAAACCTGCTTCAAATTTGACGTGGCGAGGACGGGCACGGGCAGCTTGCGTTTGTGCGTTTCAAATTTCAAATGGTATTCGACCTTCGTAGACAGAGAAGCGCGAACAACAGAAACCCACTTGTGTGACCTAGACGAGAGAGTTGGAGAAAGGGTTCACCAGCGAACAGAGAGAGAGACCGAGTCCTTGCCGAAGTGCCGCCGTTCACTGTCGAAGGCCGTGTCGGAGAGATCGAACGCCTCCAGCCCGTTCCGTTTCAGGGGCGCCGCAGGTCCGACGTCGACCGGTCGAAGCGAACACGGCATCGTGTTCCGTCCGTTCCGGCCCAGCAACTTAGGGAGGCGTTGAAGGTGTCGCTTCGTCCCAGCTGCTTCCGTCCCTGTCCCGGAGTGTCGCCGGACCTTTCTTCTAAAGATATTGCCGTCATGAAGAGGCGGATTGCAAATGTTCTTGAACTTGGGGAAACGGTATGTATGTATTTTATCATTCTTAATTTTCTGATTTTTTATTTCTTTGTTCTACTGAAGTATCATTGTAAAATACAATATTTATTTTCCAATTCACTCCAGAGTAGTTGTAGATCATCCATTTGTTTAGGCAATCATTGGTTTTTTATGTGGCCAAGGAGTTGTGGAATTTCTTGCTAAGGGTAGTTCATATCCTTAAAAAATATTATCCAGTTAAAAATATTTTACTCTCAAATCTGAACGTGTAAGGAATGTGTAATTTTGACATTGTGCTTTTCAAGTTGGAACAAATAAATACAGAAAATAAGAGAACCCGAATCTGCTGTTGACTCCATAGTTGCGTATGCAAATTTACTTTTAACTTGAGTTGAGTATGGCAACCCTAAACCGTTATCTGAGAAAGCCTGTTAATTGCCATTTTTTCAAAATAAAGGATTAATGGTGTTCATAAAGATAAAAATATAAGAAACAATATTTAAAGTTATATTTGGCTTGTATCTAACTGCAATTATTAATTTTATATCATGTTCATTTACATGTTCTCTTTATATCTTGTAAATCTTTATACTTGACTAGGCTGGAATTATATATCATATATCTACTTCGTTAAGAGTTTTTTGAGGTTCATTAGTTGGGCAGTATTAACCGATATTCTTCCAATAGGTTTTGCAAGCCTTGAGAAGGCTAAAAGGTAACAGTGACAGAAAGGCAAAAATGTCTGCTGAGACTAAGGTTGTATTTGACCAGCTAACTGAGGATGCTATGAAGCTGATGGAGAATGGTGAATACAGTTGAGTTAATCCCTCCGGGCTTTGTAGATATTATGCATTGTGTAAACATGTAATCATTTAGATAGGCTGATGAGACTCTATGTCATGCGACTTGTTTTGATTCACTGTATCTTTAGTTGCTATGCCTACATTATGCTTAACTTTGGCTCCTTGACCTTTTTCGCATATGTTTATCATGAAAAGTGAGAGGTTTTTGATCGTGAAGCGGGTTAGTGTTATACACTATGCTTTATTCTACTTATATTATGTTTTGTTGTTTCATTATGTTTACATTGTTAACAACATGATGTAATATGCTGTTTGATTTTATAATTTATTTGATTTAACTACTTGGTTTTACTATTATAATACTGTTCAACTTATGTTGTTATTATGGTCATGATGCAAGATAGAATTTATTGTTTTATTATCAATATCATACATGGTGTTTGGTTATTCTTAGTGTTTGGAGAAACTATCTTTGGGCCTCCATATTAGTTAAGTGTTGGATTTTGGGGCAGGTTATTAATTGTCAATTTTTCCTTGGCTCTTCTTTCTTCTTTCTATGATGTTGTCGATATTTAGGTTTATGAGAACGAGTGAAGGGTGCCAGTTTCGTGGTATTAACTGCTTAATGCTTATGCCTTCTACATTCTCCCCTTTTCAGAAGGATATGAGAAGTTAGCCCGGGCAAAAGAAGGTCCATCAAATCAACATTTGGCTAGTGGAGAAGCCTCTAGCACTGGTGAAGGTGATTATGATATGTTTCTGACGAGGATGATAACAGTAAGCCATCTACAGATGAAAATAATACAGTTAGTCAATCTTCATCGGACGCCATAAATTCTGGCACTGAGGGTAGGTAAATTGGCCTCCAAAGTCTTTGTTACTGATTTTTATTTGATTAGTATTTACTTAACATTGTTCTACTTTTCTTTCAGGTGGAGCATTGCAAAATGATTATGTGTATGATGAATCTTCTGGGTATGGCTCTTCTCTTCCATGTAAATTTTGGGAAATAGTCTGATATACATGACATTATTTATCTTTGTTGTAAATTTCAAAACCAAAAAAAAAAGCATTATGGTATTAAGGAGGTGGCAAAAGTTGAGGGTTTGTACCCACTTCTTCTTCTAATGAATTCTGTTACCAAAAAGAGCTGTTATAAGCTTGTTCTGACATCAATATTTGATGGTCCAGGTACTATTATAGCAGCAGTTTGGGCTATTATTATGATCCAAATACCAGGCTTTATTGCTCTGCAGCATCAGGACAATGGTACAACACATTCCTTTATCATCTTTTCGTGTGGTTTGTCAATTTTTATCCTGAAATCTTTTAGCCTTTGTTTACAGTAAGTGGTGCCAAACATAGATGTGGATTTGGATGTGTGTTTAGTTGTTTGTTAAAATTTAATTTTGATTTGTGATATTTTTTGTTGGAAACTATATCAAGAGATGTGATATGTGTACGTCAATTTATAGATCTTTGGTGGCATAAAAACATGCAGGGTGATTAGTTGTATAATTAACACCTTTGGCTGAGAGGAGTGATAGGTGTAAATTTTACTTGTTTTTGTTGCTTAAATTGTTGTGCTTTTGAGTAAGTTTTAGTGTTAATTCTCATGAAAAGTATATAATTGTTGATATAAGTATAATTTTGACTGTTTAAATATTTTTTGATGCTTTTGTTTGTTTATTTCGAAGTAGAATAAGGATTGGATACTGTCAAAGACTTGGAGCGCATCATTTGGCTGTCAGCATCGAGAAGAGAACGCCCATCCAACAGCAAGCCAGGACGCTCGTCCAGCGCGCAGCGCAGAGGACGCTCGGCCAGCGCTCAGAGAAGGCTCGTCCAGCGCGAAGAGGACGCTCGTCCAGAAAGTGGACGCTCGTCCAGAGAGCGGAGATCGTTCGGCCAGCTAGCGGAGAACGCTCGCCCAGACGCTTGTCGCCCGGAGGGGACGCTCGTCCAGCGCGCAGAGAGGAGGCTCGTCCAGCGCGCATAGGACGCTCGTCCTATCAACCATTTACAGCAGATATGTGGTGTGCTACGACTGTCTCATTTTTTGTGATTGGAATTGTTATATGGATTCTTGAACACCGAGTCAATACTGACTTTCGTGGTCCTCCTAAGAAGCAAATTGTAATTATGTTAATGTACGCTTTTGTAGCGTCATATGAAAACCTTTTACGGCCAGTTTATTGAATTTGGTGCAGCAATAGGTGCCCCAATGTTCATCTTTTGTTTAAGATTCTAAATCCATTTAACGAGTTATTGATGATTTGAATTAATGCAGTATAGACTAGTGTCAACACCCAATTTCGTCCGGATTGACCAATAGATTTTATTTTATTTTCATCATGAGTGTCAAATAAAAATTAAAAAAAAAAAAAAAGAGCGTTCGTCCTTGATTGTAATTTTAGGAACGAACGTTTTAGTTGGTCGATTTCGGACCGTTCGTCCTCTGCCTTTCGGACCGTTCGTGGCTATTAGCGTTCGTCCTGCACCGTGCGCGTTCGTTTTGTCCCCTTTCAAACGTTCTTCCTGTATCGTACGCGACCGTTCGCCATCAACTGTGCATGCAACCGTTCGTCCTTTAACTTTCACGAACGTTCGTCCTCCACCGTTCGTACTTATTCGAACGTTCGTCCATGCATACCTTTAGGACGTTCGCTCATACAGAGAGTCAACCGTTCGGTCATAATGTTTTAATGAACGTTCGGTCTTCATATGAACGTCCGGTCATGTTATGTGTTAGTGAACGTTCGGTCATGTTATGTGAAGCGTTCGGTCATGTAATGTGTTAGTGAGCGTTCGGTTATATTGTTTAATGAGCGTTCGCTCTTCATTTGAACGCTCGGTCATTCATTTGAACGCTCGGACACACAACAACACAGATCAGATTTCAGAAGAAATTTAATCGCATCAGTAGAATAAAATTGACAATTCAGTAACAGGAAATTAAATGACATTGTTCATTCAAATTAAAATTCAATACAATACAGAAAATTAAATTCGAACCGTACACCTCAAAATGGTAAACGTCTACTGTGCCAATCACCAACAGCTCCTACTGCCGTGACTTCTCCTCGGCTGGAACTCCCTATGACCCTCACAGCACCTCACGGCACCTCTACTCTCATACAACAATCTCACTACATTACATTATCTGGAGTTCAAAACTAATCTACTGAACTTGGAGGAGAAGAACCGAGAGCCTCCTCCCAAGCGTAACCCTCTCACTCACGGCCTCTCACTCTTTTAAAGCCAAATTCTCAAGTCTCGTTCTGGTGCTGCCTCGTGCGTTTCCAGCCAGGTTGCCATGTTGTTGTCTCCCATTAGCAACCTTTAATGAATTTCTTCCATCACTCTTTTGCTTCTCTGTCAGATAAAGCCATGTGGGGCCCTCCATTTTGTTTACACTTCTGCATGTTCTGCACACCATCGTTGCCCATGCTGGAATAAACAAGGTCTGTGTCAGCTTTCCACTTCTCTCCCATCTCAACATGTGCATCCAATTCGGCTGGACTTGAAGACGGTGTGTGTTGTCGTTGCTGCTGTTTGATGCAGCTGGACGTGAATGCTTCCAACGTTGCAGCTCCCAAGCTTCTCATGGGCGTGCTGCTGGAACTGCTAGACGGATGGGGTGTGAATGAACAGAAAACGGAAACTTAATACATAGTATTCATATTCAAGCACAATGAATTTAATTTAAACTCTCTTTACGAAATGCCAGATATTTGAACTAGACAGGAGGTGACCAACATGACAGTAATCCCCAAATCAAAATAACACAGAATTCAATGTATAATAACACTACACCAACACAATCAACTAAAACAACAAATTGGAAATCATAACAAACATTGTCAGCATTTGTTAAACCACGAAAAAAAAGAGAACAAAAAAATATTAGTCATTTACTAATTCATATAAATCATGCCACATAAAACAACATTTTCTAACACTAATGACACAGGAACAGAACTGGTACCTTAGGCAAAATAAGTGGGTACCTGGGTGCTAGTTTTTGCACACCAAGGCCAACTACGTCCATCACTCTCATTTTGGGGTGTCTTCTTTGTTTTCCCTCATTTTATCTACTTCTAAGTAATCTGGGAACAATTTCTTAACATTTTTTTAACATATTCGTGCCACATAAAACAACATTTTCTAACACTAATGGCACAGGAACAGAACTGGTACCTTAGGGAAAATAAGTGGGTACCTGGGTGCCAGTTTTTGCACACCAAGGCCAACTACGTCCATCACTCTTATTTTGGTGTGGCTTGTTTGTTTTCCCTCATTTTATCTACTTCTGAGTAATCTGGGAACACTCATGTTAACATTATTTCATATAATTCGTGGCACACAAAACAACATTTTCAAACACTCACGGTACAGGAACAGGACTGGTACCTTAGGCATAATAACTGGGTACCTGGGTTCCAGTTTTTGCACACCAAGGCCAACAACGTCCATCACTCTGATTTTGGGGTACCTTGTTTGTTTTCCCTCATTTTAACTACTTCTCAGTAATCTGGGAACACTCATGTTAACATTATTTCATATAATTCGTGCCACACAAAACAACATTTTCAAACACTCACGCTACAGGAACAGGACTGGTACCTTAGGCATAATAACTGGGTACCTGGGTTCCAGTTTTTGCACACCAAGGCCAACTACGTCCATCAGTCTGATGTTGGGGTACCTTGTTTGTTTTCCCTCATTTCACCTACTTCTAAACCCTAAACCAACATTACTGCTACCAAACCCGAATGAAGTGGGTGATTCGGTTCAAGTTTTTTGACAGCAAGGCCAACTAGGTCCATGACTACCAATCCAACACAATTACAGCAACAATGTAAGATTAAGCAGAGAACTTGTATAAAAATAAGAAACAGAACAACATCCACTTGGGAGACGTTTCATACAAAACCAAATCCAATCCAAAAACAACATCATGCATGTATTCAACGTTCATTCCACTGAAAAATGCAAAAACAAACCAACCTTGGGTGAAGACCACGTGTGGCGGTTGGAACAGATACGGTTGCCTAAGGTGTCCGTGGAACTCACAGTGCGGAAAACCCCTCTTTTTGGTCCGCCTCACAGCCCACACTCCGGCGAGACTCCGGCGAACCTCCGGCGGCACTCCGGGACAGGGACGGAACCACCTGGGACGAAGCGACACCTTCAACGCCTCCCTAGGTCGCTGGGCCGGAACGGAGGAAACACGATGCCGTCTTCGCGAACAGCGCTCCACGTCGGAGCTGCGGCGCCGTCAAACGGAACGGGCTGTGCACGACGGCACTCCGGCTAGGACTCGTTCTCTCTCTGTCGCTCGTGCACCCTTTTCTCCAAACGTTTTGGTTGTTCGCGCCGCTTCTCTCTCTACGAAGTGATAAAAAACCATTTGAAATTTGAAACGCACAAACGCAAGCCTGCCCGTGCCCGTCCTCGCCAGATCAAATTTGAAGCAGCCTTGATCAGATATGCTCAGAACGCAGCAGCTTTTTTCGTTGTAAACGTGGCCCTCTCATTCGCTGACACGTGTGCTGTGTCGAAATGTTGTCAAAATTTGTTGTCTAAGTATCATTTTCCAAAATAATTATATCCAGATCGAACGCTCGCTTCCTGAACTACCAAGATAAGAACGAACGTCTAAAATTACTTAGTCACCAAAACGAACGAACGCCATTTCCAAGTAAATGGCCAAACACCATTTGACCGAACGTCACTAAATAAACTGGACGAACGTTATCTCCAAATATCAGGCCGAACGTTCAAAATCTGACTTAAACCAGTACCTATCGTTCAACATCAGGACGGACACCATTTGGAGGACGAACGCCTGTGATCACTATTTCAACACGGCGGACGTTTTAAGATTCAAGAATTAAGCCGAACGCTACAGTTACCAATTTACTAACGAACGCTCAAGATTGAAACCTATGCATACCAATTTAACAACAAACGCTCAAAGCCCATTGTACGAACGTTCTAAAATCACTTTACTCAATTAAGACCGAATGCTAAAATAATCAAGGCCGAACGCTATACTTACAACCTATGGACGTTCGTCTTGAGACCAAGGCCGAACGTTCAAGAACGTCCCACTAAAATACTAAGTTTAGGACGAACGCTCACGACCACCGAATAATTTGGACGAACGACCAATTTCACTTGAACGAACGTTCAGCCATTTTGGACGAACGTCCAATTTGTTCAAATTGGACGAACGGTGTTTCTGCAGAATTTCTGCAGATTTTCCAGAAAACCCAGAAACCAAGAACAACCCTAAATTTTTCGTCCCCAACTTCCCAGATTTGCATTAAACATAGTATATATCAACAATCAAACAAAAGATCTAGCTCCCCTTACCTCTTGAAGACTTCCTTGAATCACTTCCAGAGAGTTTGATTTCCTTCCAACTCCAAAAGTTCTCCTCCTCTTCTTTTCCCCAACATGCAGAACCAAACCTTGCTTGCAGCTTCAACTTCACCTCTCTCAGAAACTTGGCAGCAATGATTTCACTCCCTAAGTGCAGACCCATACCCCTTTTTATCTCCCACGAGCCTCCCAAACTCTTCCCTCTTCCCCTCTTCTTCTCTTTCCTTTTCTTGTTTTCTTTTGGTTTTGTTTTCAAAGGGGAAGCAACGTCCCTTTGTGGCAGCGCACGTCCCTTCCTCCCCGTTCTCTTTTTTTTTTTTAAGTTATGATTCCTTACATTCTCCCCAACAACAAAAATTTTCGTCCTCGAAAATTAAGTCTCGCGGAACAAGTCGAAAAATTTTCTCTTTGTTCAAACCATCTGTTAACATAACCTTACCTCTAGATTGCCACTATAACTCAAAACCACAGCTCAAATAGTCTCCTTCGCCCATTGACCCACTCTTCCCATTCCAAAGCCATTAATACTTTTCACTTTAAAGTTGATCCTGTAGCTTGCAACCGAAGGCTCACTTATCTTCCTTGCCTGATACATGTTTCTTTCACACCTAAACTTACTTTTGACTCCTGAAGATTACTAAACACTCCTAACTCATGCTCATAAGACAACACCAATATTGTTTCAAAGAATTCGTCCCTCACAAACTACTAATCCACAATTTTGAAAGCTCTTCATGCATACCTATTTCTGACAATAACATGCTCAGCATCATCTGCTGCGCTACTCTGCTCCTCATACTTCCTTACTAACCAATTTACTTAAAATGACACTTCCTTCATGACAACTGTAACCAACAAAAGATCACCCTCGAAGAACCTTTCTCAGGACTTTTATGGCCTTACCAAAACTCTGAGAACTCTCCCTTTGCATAATAACCTTGTCATTCCATTTCCTCAACACTGCTTTCTACTCCACAAAACGACCATGCCTGAAATCACTCCTGATTGTCAAGACTTATACTAGACTATGCCAACATGTCCTCTATTTCTCTTCTGCGATTCCTCAACCTTGTAGTTCTCCTTATGATTATATTGAGTCTAAATATTATTGCTCTAACTCAACCTCCATCTTCCTCTTACACTACACGACTTAAACAGGAACCACCCAAAAATTTCGGACGCAGATGTTGCCTAAGACCCCACTCCAAAGTGAATTCCACTTCTTTAAGTCATAAAATCCCATACTTGTTGCAGAAAACCAATCAAAACCCTTCCCTTGAATCACACCTCAAACTTACGAAAGAACAACATCATCTCTTCTTCATTTACAATTTGCAGACATCTTGAATTCTCATAACACTTGCTTCGATCTTTCGCTCAACTACACTTGATGCACCACCTTCGTTCTCCTTCCTTGTCAAGGAAGCACTCCATATAAACTTCAAACTTGAGCTCTTAGATTAACTCCACAAACGCCACATCACTCATACTTCTTCTTGTACTCATCCCGTCCAAATTAACTTAAAACCTTCTTCTTCAAGGATTGTCCTCTTCAACTCGGAGTCGTCAAAATATAAACCCTATCTTTAATCCTCTAAACCTCAAGATAATCTTAACCAATAATACCAATCCTCTGACCTTATCTGAACTTACTAACTTACTGCCTTCTGCATTCCATCATTCAATATCCACTTCTCTCTTGATCAAACTCAGCCGAACACTAAACATCACCATAAAACCATACCCAAAGAAAATTAACTTTATCACAACATACAACTTCATAACTCTAAACATCTCAACCAACCCAAACTTCTCTGATCATTCTCGATACCCTCTTTAGCAACTTATACTACAACCACCCTTTATCATCTGTTCTAAAACCTTTCTTCTCCTTAACATATAGTTGAGCCAACTTTGTCGTAGACATTCTCAAATCAATTGCTAATAAGTGAGCACTCTTGGTTAATCGGTCCACTATTACCCATATTGCGTCATGTTTTCGAATAGTGCGTGGCAAATGGTAACGAAGTCCATCGCGATGCTATCCCATTTCCACTCGGGAATCTCTAACGGTTGCAACAAACCTCCAGGTCTTTGATGTTCCACTTTTGCCTTTTGACAAGTCAAGCAAGAAGCCACAAACTGTGCCACGTCCCTCTGCATACCCGACCACCAAAAGGACTTCTTGAGATCTTGATACATCTTTGTCATGCCTGGATGCATGCTAAAACGGCTTTTGTGACCCTCCTCAAGGGTTAACCTCTTCATTTCTGAATTGCTAGGGATACATACTCTGCCTTTGAACCTTAAGATATTATCAGTCCCCAATGCAAAATCTTTTCCTTGTTCCGTCCCAATCAAACTGGATGACGTTTGGAGCTCAACATCCTTCGACTGCTCTTCTTTAATATGCTTCAATAAGTCATTGGACACCACCAAATTACTGCATCTGATGCTGTCAGCTTCAAATTCTACCTGCAACCTCAAATCTCTGAAGCTTTTTACTAACTCAAGCTCTCTGATCATTGATAGGCTGTCGTTGAAGCTATCAAATTAATACTACTTTTCAAGGCAACTTCAGTATTGCCAAGTAGTATTCAAGAAGGTAGATAGGGCTAAAGTAACCCTGAGTCGTCTCCCAACGAACACGGAATTGCTTTTGAATATCTGACTCTTACGTTATGCAATGCTTATGAATAAAAATGATGTTTGGAGAATGTTTAAAGAACAATTAATAAACTTAAAAACAGTTACGATGAAATAGGCTAATTCCACTGCTTTTCCAAGATAGATTCATCATCGGTTATTCACGGATAATTGTTCAATTGATTATTGTTTAAGTTTCAAATTAATTAAAGTACATTCTTAATTAATTTGAGGGCGATCATGCATTTAACCAAAGTAAATTCTCAATCAAATGCAAAATCTTTCTAGATTATTCACAATAAATTCAACCAAAGTACATTCTCAATCAAATTCTATTGTGTTTAATCATATCTATTCTTAAATCTCCTAACCAAATTAAAAGCTAATCAATCAAAGTAAATTCTCAATTGATTATAGTTGAAATTATTACTAATCAATCAAAGTACATTCTCAATTGAAAGTAAAAACCATTTAATCATATGAAAGTTTCTAAATTAAATCAAATTAGATTCTCAATTAAACCTAGAAACCCTAGAACTCATATAATCAATATGCATGTAGATTCAAACACATTATGATGGAAAAATCTTTGCTTTTAATTTGATAGAGAGATGAAAGACATAGAGAGAACAACTTAAATCAATAATCAAAATAAACAATTGCATTAACTCAATCTAACCTCAGAATCCATAATGGAATTACAACAGAATTAGCCCTAGATGCTTAGCTCTCCATGAATGGAGTTGAATACAAGATGAAAAAAAAGTGAGAGGAGTATGAAAGAATGAATGTATGAAGTGAAGTCCTTTTCTGCCTCCCTTGGGTCTCTTTATATAGGCTTGATTGGGCTTGGACTTTGAATAGTTTGTTGATAAGATATTTTCTGTTGATATATTATATCTTTCAAATATTCATTAGATTAAATCAGTTTCAAAGAATATTTGATAGATATTAACTTAATTATCTTATATCCTATATCTTCCAAATAACTAAAAGATTTAGATAATGATAAAATTATTTGGAAGATATTTTCTGTTGATATTCCCAAATTAAATTCAACAACTGAATTTTATCTTTTAGATTTTCTGACTTTCCAAAATTGCACAAATACCCTGAAATTTCCTCTATCTGCACTTTAGCCCCTTTTGAATTTTCCAAATAAAATCTGACTTTGGGCCTTGAATTGCCATTTGGACCAATAAAACTTATATTCTCAGCTGCACAAATAAACATTAGAAAATCCAAGAATAATTTATGCATTAAAACTCACTTTTTACGTCTCTCTATTTTCCAAAGCCAATAATTCCAATCATCACAAATTCACTTAAAATAAACCATTTAAACACAATTATCCCATCAAAATTTTAATTTTCAAACATAAATGTGGGCATAAATATGCACTCATCACACCCCCACACTTATCCTTTTGCACTCCTGGGCAAAATTGATTAATTCCAAGACTTTGTTCTGAGTCATTTTATTTCATATTTGCACTTGGATCAAAAGAATGAGTAGCACTAGACATAGATCAATCATTTAGGCATTACTTTGTCATGGACATGCAAATGGAATCACTTTATTCTTCACACATGAGTTAACCTTTTTGAATTCCCAAGAAAATCAAATATGAAAGACAATACTCAAGTCAACATGTATCTATTTCTCTCCAATTCTCTCAAGTGTTTTTGGCTTGTGTTTACACTCAAAATACCCATGTAAGTAGACACCCTTGATATTTAGCATGACTCTAACATTCACACACTTCAGTAAACATGCAATTATTGATCATGAGGGCTTTTTAAGGTTTTATTGAGGCCAAGGCAAAGGTAGGAAATTTTCTTGGGAATCTGAGCTTTTGAAATTGACATAGAAAGAGTAATGACACTTGATTTCAAAAACAACTCTATTTCTTGCTCTTTTAAGGAAGATTTTTTTTTCTTCTTTTTTTTTCTCTTTTGTTTTAAAACTTCAACTTTTTCATCTTCCTTTTTACCCTTTTTATTGTTTTGTGGGTGAGGTACTCACCCACACACTTATTCATCACTTTACTTTTAACAGAATCCATTACTCTTTCTTCTTTCCTAAGGTAAGGAACATATGATTTTTCTTCTTTTCTCATTTGACAATGACTGGAAACAAGAAAAATAGGCTTAAGGCTCAAAGAGGGTTCCAATGGATTAATGTTAGGACAAGTTTATTTGGCCAAGTAGCTAAAACAAGAAATGCCTCAATCATATCAAATCATGCATATTCACCTCTGTTGCACAACATAGAATCAAGCTAACTATTAGAGTATCAACAAAACATGGGCAAATCACACAAAAAAAATAGGTATGGCACATGGTGGTCCATCCTTAACATTAAGCCCAAAACTCACATGGTTTCAAATTTCTTTCACAAAAGATTTAATCAGGAAATTCTCCAGTCAACTCAATTAGCAAATCATAGAAGCAATCCACTCATATCAACATGACTCATTTTTTTTTTCTCTTGAATTCATGATCATTCCAGTTACTGATTCAAACTCTCAAATCCAATGCAAATATTTATTTAAAACAAACAAAATAGACAAACAAAATAGGGAACAAAATTAATTGTTTCCCCACACCCCCACACTTAAACTATGCATTGTCCTCAATGTATGCCTTATATATAAAATGCAAAGAAAAAGTATGGGGGAACTTACCTCCTTCATGGTGGAAGGAATGCTAGTAGGACTTCATTGGAAAAGTCATCCTGGATAGGAATGTTATCTTTTCCTTTTTCAATCCTACTAAGATGGTCAACTACTACATTATGTGACCCACCTCTGTCTTGAATAAGAGTCAACTTGTCCTTCTGGTTCTTGACCATTGTGATTCCATATTTCTTGGGAACCACATGTATAAGGTCCACCCAAGTGCTGTCAGAATTTGAATATTTAAGACCTGTTTGTAGCAACTTGGTGTCCTTTTTCTTTACAACCCCCATCAATTGAGGATTTAGTCTTCCTTGAGGTTGTCTCACTGGTTTAGCATCCTTCTCCAAAATGGGTGGCTGTACCACAGATGACAACATCTTACTGCCTAAGGTATTCTCGGCCACCTTAACATCACACTCGGACGCCACAAAGGTATCATCTATTAATACCGCGTCCTCAATATCACCTGCTTTACAGTTTCCTTTTTCGTCCAAAATTAGGGACGACATATTTGAAAAAGAAAAATTGTTTACAACATCACTTGATAAATCAATACAAAACAAAGAATGATCTTTAATCTGGTGCTTCCCAGCTTCCAACACGTTGAACCGCACCTTCTCGTCTCCTATCTCCATTGTCAGTGATCCTGCATGCACATCTATCTTGGTTCGTGCTGTCATCATGAAAGGTCTTCCCAAGATAATAGTTGTTGGACTGATTCCCTCATCATCCTTCATGTCCAAGATATAGAAATCTGCAGGAAAAATTAACTTGTCTACTCGGACAAGAACGTCCTCAAGCACACCTGCAGGGTTAACTGTGCTACGGTTGGCCAGTTGAATGACCACACCAGTAGTCTTAAGAGGTCCCAAAGATAGAGAAGTAAACACTGATAAAGGCATTACATTTATGGAAGCCCCTAAATCTAGCATGGCATTGTCAAACTTTGAATTTCCAATAACACATGGAACAGAAAACATACCTGGATCCTTGCATTTTCGCGGTATTTCAATATGCTTCTTAATCAAACTTGACACATTTCTTCCTAAATTCACAACCTCATTATCCCTAAAACGCCTTCTATTTGTGCAAATTTCTTTCAAAAACTTGGCATATTTAGGAATTTGCTTAACAGCATCTAGCAAAGGAATATTGATCTCCACCTTTTTGAAAATATTTAAAATCTCTTGGTCTAATTCCTCCATTTTTTTGTTTCTCGGCTTCAACCGATTTGGATATGGAGGAGGTGGAGAATAAGAAGAAGAAGTTTTAGAAGAAGAGTTAGAAGATACTAACCTGGATTTATCAGTGGTAGTCTCAGGTGATGGTTCACTCGGTCCTCCATTGTCATCAATTTGCGCTCCTTCTTTCTCCTTATCTTCATCCTCTTGGGCTCCTTCAGGGCTTTCTACTTGCTTACCCGTTCTCAAAGTAATAGCACTTACATTTTGCGGGTTGATCACTGTTTGTGCAGGCAGTTTGTTTGATTCCTTAGCCTCTAATTTTTCCACCCTCTGAGTCAACTCTACAATTGATTTCTTGATTTCTGAATTTTGCTCAAGTATTGTTTTCATGAAATCTTGTAGTGACATTTCAGGTTGAGGTTGCTGCCTTTGTTGAGGTGGAACATAAGGTTGTTTATTCTGTTGATACCTATTGGAGGATGAGTCATGATAATTCTGGTATGGTCTATTTCCTCCAATCATGTTTGCAGCAAAAGCTTGAGATGATTTTTCCACAGTGGTTTCCACCAAGCTAGGACATTCATCAGTATAATGGTTAGTTGAAATGCAAATTCCACACTTCTTAGCAATTTGTGGAGTTGAGGTTTTAAACAAACTTGCAATCTCGTCAAGTTTGCTTTCTAGCTTATTCAGTCTTTCATCTATCCTCTTTCCATCAACTGCACCATTATCAATTTCATGCACTCCCTTCAACAAAGTCACTGAATTTTCTCTTGTGCCATACTGTTGATTGTCTACTGCCTTCCGTTCTATTAGATCTATACCATCGTCTGGTGACCTGTCTAAGAAAGATCCTCCACTTGCAGCATCTGCCCATGACCTATCAGTAGGACTTAAGCCTTCATAAAAGCTTAGAATAAAATCTTCCATTTGGATTTGAGGGCATGAAGAACATAGTTTCTTGAATCTTTCCCAATATTCACTAAGATTCTCTCTATCTCTCTGTCTTATATCTTGAATTTCCCTGCGGATAGCTGATAATCTGGATGCAGGAAAATACTTCTCAAGAAAGAGTCTTTCAATAGTTTCCCAATTTGTAATCCGTGCAGAGAGATAATACCACCAATCTTGAGCTGCGCCTTGAAGAGTAAATGGAAAAGCTCTCATTTTAAGGCTCTCTATTGTGATCCTGGGAGATCTAAAATTTTCACACAACATGTGAAATTGTCTCAAGTGCTTGTGTGGATTCTCCCTTGATAACCCATTGAACTTTGGTAAGGCATTTAACAGGTCAGGTCTCAACTCCCACTCCTCATTAGGGTATTCAATGTTACTTCGGATAGCTGTATTATGGGAGGTAGCTAATTGTCTGATGGTTCTTTGTGCCATATTGTTTGGGTTAGGATCAGGTAAAGGATTGGATGGTATGTTTGTGATTGGAGATAATGAAGGTGGAATAACTTCAGATGTAGGAAGTGTTCCCTCAGTAGAACACCCAAATTTCAATCTTCTCCGCAGCTTACGCAAATTCCTTTCAACTTCCGGGTTAATTTGATAAAATTCTCCCGGGTTAGCTCTGGTCATGCACTACGCAATCTGCTGGAAATTGTTCCTCTGTTACTTATCTTTTTCTTTTGTTCTTGCTTTAGATAAAGATTTCAAATAAGAGATAAGAGAGACTTGTTGGGTCCACTCCCAGGAAAGAGAGGTGCGTCACAACGGACAACTTAAGTACCAAGTCTTTCCTAGCCAGAGTGTATTCAAACTAGCCTCAAATATTTCTCAAGAGAAATTCTTAATAAAAACAAGAAAAAAGATTTTTGCTAAAACAAGAATGACTAAAGGCTACAAAATAACTCAAATTAAATTAAATGTATGTGCGTTAAATAAAACAAAATAAAGATAAAAATAAAAAATAAAAAAATTAAAAAAATAAAAAGAAAAATCAAAATAAGAATCAAAATATTTAAAATACTAACCGTATTCCCCGGCAACGGCGCCAAATTTGATAGGCTGTCGTTGAAGCTATCAAATTAATACTACTTTTCAAGGCAACTTCAGTATTGCCAAGTAGTATTCAAGAAGGTAGATAGGGCTAAAGTAACCCTGAGTCGTCTCCCAACGAACACGGAATTGCTTTTGAATATCTGACTCTTACGTTATGCAATGCTTATGAATAAAAATGATGTTTGGAGAATGTTTAAAGAACAATTAATAAACTTAAAAACAGTTACGATGAAATAGGCTAATTCCACTGCTTTTCCAAGATAGATTCATCATCGGTTATTCACGGATAATTGTTCAATTGATTATTGTTTAAGTTTCAAATTAATTAAAGTACATTCTTAATTAATTTGAGGGCGATCATGCATTTAACCAAAGTAAATTCTCAATCAAATGCAAAATCTTTCTAGATTATTCACAATAAATTCAACCAAAGTACATTCTCAATCAAATTCTATTGTGTTTAATCATATCTATTCTTAAATCTCCTAACCAAATTAAAAGCTAATCAATCAAAGTAAATTCTCAATTGATTATAGTTGAAATTATTACTAATCAATCAAAGTACATTCTCAATTGAAAGTAAAAACCATTTAATCATATGAAAGTTTCTAAATTAAATCAAATTAGATTCTCAATTAAACCTAGAAACCCTAGAACTCATATAATCAATATGCATGTAGATTCAAACACATTATGATGGAAAAATCTTTGCTTTTAATTTGATAGAGAGATGAAAGACATAGAGAGAACAACTTAAATCAATAATCAAAATAAACAATTGCATTAACTCAATCTAACCTCAGAATCCATAATGGAATTACAACAGAATTAGCCCTAGATGCTTAGCTCTCCATGAATGGAGTTGAATACAAGATGAAAAAAAAGTGAGAGGAGTATGAAAGAATGAATGTATGAAGTGAAGTCCTTTTCTGCCTCCCTTGGGTCTCTTTATATAGGCTTGATTGGGCTTGGACTTTGAATAGTTTGTTGATAAGATATTTTCTGTTGATATATTATATCTTTCAAATATTCATTAGATTAAATCAGTTTCAAAGAATATTTGATAGATATTAACTTAATTATCTTATATCCTATATCTTCCAAATAACTAAAAGATTTAGATAATGATAAAATTATTTGGAAGATATTTTCTGTTGATATTCCCAAATTAAATTCAACAACTGAATTTTATCTTTTAGATTTTCTGACTTTCCAAAATTGCACAAATACCCTGAAATTTCCTCTATCTGCACTTTAGCCCCTTTTGAATTTTCCAAATAAAATCTGACTTTGGGCCTTGAATTGCCATTTGGACCAATAAAACTTATATTCTCAGCTGCACAAATAAACATTAGAAAATCCAAGAATAATTTATGCATTAAAACTCACTTTTTACGTCTCTCTATTTTCCAAAGCCAATAATTCCAATCATCACAAATTCACTTAAAATAAACCATTTAAACACAATTATCCCATCAAAATTTTAATTTTCAAACATAAATGTGGGCATAAATATGCACTCATCAATCATCAATGAGGAAATATGTACTGCCTTTCTTCTCAATGCATCCGCCACTACATTGGCTTTCCCGGGATGGTATAAAAGATCAAAGTCATAATCCTTAAGGAACTCCATCCATCTCCTTTGCCTCATGTTAAGCTCTTTCTGATCAAAGAGATATCTCAGGCTCTTATGATCACTAAACACCTGAAATTGCGCACCATACAGGTAGTGTCTCCAAATCTTCAAAGCAAAAACTACAGCTGCCAACTCCAAGTCATGAGTGGGGTAATTCTTCTCATGAACCTTGAGTTGTCTTGATGCATACGCTACTATCTTCTTCTCCTGCATCAGTACACACCCTAATCCCTGATGAGAGGCATCACAGAAAACCTCAAAAAGTTTACTCGTGTCAGGGATAACCAAAACTGGTGCACTAGTCAATCTTTTCTTTTGCCCTTGGAAGCTAGTCTCACAACGGTCTGTCCAAACAAAAGGTTGATCCTTCCCAGTCAGTTGTGTCAACGGCGCCACAATCCGTGAAAAGCTTTCAATAAAACGCCGATAGTAGCCCGCTAGACCCACAAAGCTCCTGACTTCTGTAACAGTCTTAGGTCTCTCCCACTGAAGTACTGCTTGCACCTTAGTGGGATCAACAACAATTCCTCCAGCTGAAATCACATGCCCAAGAAAAGGAACTTCTTTCATCCAAAACTCACACTTGGACAGCTTGACATACAATCTTCTTTCTCTCAGCACTTCAAGTACTGCCCTAAGGTGATCTTCATGTTCTTCCCGAGTTTTAGAATAGACAAGTATGTCATCTATAAACACCACCACAAACTTGTCCAAGAAGGGTCTAAAAATTCGATTCATATAGTCCATGAAGATGGCTGGAGCATTAGTCACACCAAAAGGCATAACTACATACTCATAGTGGCCATACCTGGACCTGAATGCCGTCTTCTGCACATCATCGGCTTTCACTAAAATTTGATGGTAACCCGACCTCAAATCAATCTTGGAGAATACCGTAGCTCCGTGCAATTGATCTATCAGATCATCGATCCTCGGCAATGGATACTTGTTCTTGATCGTCAACTTATTCAGCTGTCGATAGTCAACACACAACCTTGAGCTACTATCCTTCTTCTTTACTAGCAACACTGGCGCACCCCACGGCGAAGCACTTGGCCGGATAAACTGTTTCTCTAACAATTCTTCAATCTGCTTCTTCAACTCAGCCAGCTCAGCTGGAGCCATCCGATAAGGAGCCATGGATACTGGTCCTGCTCCAGCGACCAGATCAATAGAGAACTCCACTTCTTGCGGAGGAGGTAAACCAGGAACTTCTCCTGGGAAAACATCCATGAAGTCATTCACAACCAGAAGGTCTACACTCTGGTTCTCAAGAGCTGAAAAGTTTACATTGGGAGTCCCATCCTTATGGAACATGATTAGGAAACAACTGGCACCCTCATTACTCTTATTAAGACGTTTTCTGTTCTTAAAACTTCTAGTTAGATATACACCTTAGGCTACATAACTGGCCGAGCGCCTCACTGCTCGGTCTTCACTTCGACATCAACCAGGTTCTCTTCATTCAGCGCCTCTTCCAATCGCTCGTCTCCCTCTGCTCACATCCACACGGATGATCATTGCAATGACAAGACGGACGTACAAGGACAATAGACAACACAAGGAAACGAAAGGGTAAGCTTACTTAATTTAACTCATGCATCAGTCATACAATTCATTACATAATTCATCACATATCAAGGCATTATAACGCATGCACAAAATAAGACTCGACACGACTGACCGTCCGGACTGTATGAAATCTGCGTAGTTGCAGGCGTTCACGCACCCGGGTGGTGTGGTAACTGGCATTCTCATCAGCTGCCACCCGAGGTTAGTCCATTCCGTCCAAATTACTGTTATGTGACGGGGACCTCCTGCCATTCCCACGCATGGCATACCCCCTCTATGTGAGGACGAGTAGTCACGGAATATCAGGATCGAACAGCCAGCATTAACTTCCCACAGTCATACATTTACAAATTCTCAAATTCTCAATCAGGACGTTCAATATAAGATTAGGACGAACGTTTAGTTTAATATATGGACGAACGCTCGGTATAAGACCGAACGTTAATAGCTCATATTGGTAGAACTTGAAAAATAAACTAAGATACTTTTAAAGAAGTATTTACGAACGGTTAAGATAAACAGTTGCATATACACAGACAATTACAAAGAGACAGAAGTTTATCAAAAACATTAGCTTCAACAGTACTTGACCGAACGCTCAAATAGAACATTTTAGAGCGAGGACGCTCGTCCTCAACCACAAATTTACCCAAATGACCGAATCAACATTTCAAACATATTACTACGAAAAACCGAACGGTCAAGGAACGTCCAGTACGAACGTGAATTTCATGGGGAGTTCATTTACATTTTCAGTTCACTTCTCATCATAATTGCATAATTACGTTCGTTCTAATCACCCCAAAATCTCATATTTCATACGACTAATATCATGCAATTTTCATACGTTTCATTTCACCAATAATAACGAACGTTCATACATTCAGAAAATCCAATATCATGCATTATATTCATACAATCAAATAACGAACGTTCACACACATCCAAAAAATACAATGTTAAGAACGATCGCTCAAACTCACTAATATTATAAGGCCGATCGTTAAAGATTTCAAATTATAATATCCAATTATGGCCGAACGCTCACAATCACAAATATCCATGAACGAACGCTTATGATCCAAACTAAGGAATCCAAATTAAAATCGAACGCTCAGAAGCGAGAATACCTTATCAAAACCGAACGTTCAACAGAATAAGACCGAACGCTCAAAATTCCAAAACTTAAAACTATCAAGCCAAGACCGAACGCTCACAATTAGAATCAAGGAAAGACCGAACGCTCACAATCAGAATTAAACCAAAACCGAACGCTCACAATGAGAATTAAACTATGACTGAACGGTCAAAATCCAATCCTAAGAATACCAACTAACGGCTGAACGCTCACAATCACAATTAACCAAGGCCGAACGCTGACTAATACACCGAAACCGAACGTTTAGAGATCCAGACTTAATAGTATCAACTTAAGGTCGAACGATCAAGATTAAACTTAAGAATCCATTAAGGACGAACGACTGCAATTTCTATTACCATATACCGAACGCTCAAGATTACTTAAATATCAATTTAGGGACGAACGCCTAAAATTACTAATTCCTGTATAAAGTTGGGACGAACGTCTAATATATCACTGCAAACGAACGAACGCTCGTTAACACAAAACCGAACGCTCATGCTATTTTGGCCGACCACTAATTTGTCGAGCCATTTGGACGAACGTCCAATTTGGCTCACCAAATTGGACGAACGCGCGATCTGCAGAATTCTGCAGAATCGCACCAGATTTCCGGAGAGAAACCAGAAACCCCATTTTCATCCCCTTCTTCCCAGATTTGCTTCAACAACAATATTCTACCATCACTCATACAGATTCATACACAACAAAGTCACTCTAAGTACGAAATTTGTTCATCAACGACACTATATTATAGATTTCAGTACACACATACATGGTTCATAAAATCCAGAAAAAAGGATCTAGCTCCCCTTACCTCTTGAAGACCTCCTTGAATCTTGAATCTCTCTCCCAAGGTCTCCTTGAAATTCCAGAGCTCTCCTCTCACTCTTCAGATTTTTGCAGCAAAACTCCAATTCTTCTTTTCCCGAAATTGCAGCAAGCCTCTCCCTTCTCCAGATGTAGCATCCAACCCCTTCAATCCACGATTTCTACCTTTAAGAAGGAAGAAATGGTGCTCCCCATAGCCACTCCTCAGTGCTATGCCCACCAACAAAGGAGATGATGGTGTCTTTGGTGGCTGGAGCACTTTCAAAGTGGGAAGACCCCACCATCCACCAGCTGCTGTTGCCACTTGAAGCGCCCCCCACCACTACACGAACGTGCAGCCAGCCGCCCACTTCCATCGTGCAGCCGCCCCCTTCCACTTCCAGGAACGTGCCTCCCTTCCCCACCACTTCTCTGTTAGGTAGCCGCCCCTCCCACTTTCAAAAGAAAGTGGGACGTGCGGTCTTTACATTCTCCCCAACAACAAAAATTTTCGTCCTCGAAAATTAGGCTTTATCAGAACAAGTGTGGGTAGGTTTCTCTCATCTCGTCCTCTAACTCCCAGGTAGAGTCGCCCGTTCCACTGTTCCAGATAACTTTGACAAGTCTGACAGTTCTTCCTCTAAGTTGTTTGTTTTGACTCTCCTCAATCTTTATTGGTTGCACTTCAATTGACAAATCTTCTCTGACTTGCACATCGTCAACTTCAAGCACATGAGAAGGATCAGACATGTATTTTCTCAGTTGAGATACATGGAACACTGGATGCAAGTTTGCCGAACACTACGGCTGCATGGTTGATTTACTCTGCAGAGCTGGACTGGTGGAGGAAGCTGTGGAGTTGATAAAGACAATGCCCATGTCCCCTGATGTGCAGATCATAGGAGCGCTTTTGAGTGCCTGTAATACATATGGGAATGTTGGATTCACCCAAGAAATCTTGAAATCACTGCAGAATTTTGAATTTCAAGATAGTGGCATATACGTGCTTCTTTCTAATCTGTATGCCTCTAACAAGAAATGGGCTGACGTGAGAAATGTTAGGAGACTGATGAAGCAGAAAGGAATAAGCAAGGCTCCTGGGTCTAGCATTATAAGGGTGGATGGTAAGAGTCATGAATTTTTAGTTGGAGACAGTAATCATCCTCAAAGTGAGGATATTTACGTACTATTGGACATCCTTGCCAATCAAATATACTCTGAGGGGCATATTAATACCCTCTGCTAATCAGACAAGCACACTTGACCCTGAGCTCACGTATTTTGTCTATGGACTTGAACAACTTCTAATGGTGCATTCTATAAAGTGTCTCTAAATCATTTTAGACTTGTCTTATTTATTATGCTCAAACCAGGCCAGATTGGGACTTGATATGGAAGTTCATAATAGTTACAACGCGAGAGCACTGCATTTATGGAAAAGATACGGGGTCACTCCTTGCCAAATTAGCTTAAGCTTATGCATTGAGAAGCAGCTCAGGAGCAAGATGGTTTCATAGGTACCCTCTTTTAGGGGCCAAAGGGAAATTTTGTCTTGCCCGTGACAGTGACAACGTTTAATGTTTATGATTGTGAGCGATCGGTCAATGGTCACCTGAACTTTGACGACAGTAGTTACTATGCCACAAGCTCTAACATGAGACAAACATAATAGAAATAGAAGCCACTTGGGTAAGTTCAGATACGGAATGCGTCAACTCATTCAATGGCACGTGGTCATAATAATAGAAGAACTCTACCATTACTGGTAGTAGTTTTCCTGAAGCATGAGCATGCTGATTTTTTTATTTTCTTCCAAATGAGATTCCAATTTTATAGAAGATAAATTCTTGAAAATAAACATAATTTACACGACTTGTGTAAATTAAAGCAGTTGTTTGACCAAGTACTTGCATAGTTAGTTAAGTGGTGGTTTCAGAAATTGTCTATTCCGGAATGTGTCGTTTTCATCGAAAAGTACACGTATGTTTTGAGTTTATCTTTTATGACTATTGCTGAAATGAAACAAGAACTAGCAGCCTCCTCTCCCTTGAATCTTGTACAGTTCACTTTTGGCAACTCTATGTAAGGCCGTTCGGTCAAGAGCGTTCGCTTGTTTAATATAAAACTGAATTGGTTTATCATTTAGTGTAATTAATTCTATTATATGATTTTACTGTATTTTTGGGATGTTACAGGTGTTACACTAGTTAATAAGAAATGATTAAATTAATTTCAGAGAGACCACATTAATATTAATTAACATTTTGGAAATAATTTTTCTTGTCTATCAGTGTAAAAAACAAATTTAATTCATCATTATAAATTTAGAGATTAAATGGTTCATGCTTCTGTACTTTTATCGAATCATGGATTAATTTCAGCAAAGGTGTCTGCAAAAGGGGAGCCCAAAAGGTATAGAAAGAAAAGACCAGGTCCAGTAAAGTTCGTGAAGAGGGAGGATGTTTCTTTCTGTACCCTGTCAATTTTCTTTTTACACTCTTCAAAACTTTCCAGAATAATGTCGTGTAAGGAAAAATTTAATGGATGGAGGAGGAAACTATCGAAGAGGGAAAAAGCAAATAACCTTTGGGCCTTGTACCTCCGAACCAAAATTCGAAGGGTAAATTGGGAAGTTTTGGAAAAATATCTGAGAGGGATAAACCGGTAAGAGATGAGTGTTTGAGAAACAATAGAAGAGAAAAGAGAAAAGCGAGAAGAGAGAAGGATGTCGTCGTTGTCAAGCATGTTTGGGTGTGGAGTGGTGATGGCGCCACCACAAGCACTGGGAATTGGAAAGAGAAGTGACGGAGGATTGACGATAGTGTGTTCGTCTCGGCCGCAGAAGAAAGCGACTGCGCATCACATGAAGACTCGGCCACGGAAGACGCAGCCATGGGATATAAACCGCAAGCCAACTGTGTACGATCCTATGCCTCCTCTTCCTCCGGATTGGACTCTCGTTATTCCTGCTGACGCTTCTTCTGCTTCCGCTGCTCCTCCGCCTCCCTCTGCCTAGCCACTCACTCGGTACTGCGTCGTCGTTTTCATGCTTTCTCTGTTTTCTTCAAGCCTCATATTCGCTACTCTTTAAACATTTTATCTTATATTTCTTGTTTAAATCTCAAATGAAACTTTTTATCTGTGCAATTGTTTTGGATGAATTCACTTTCTTAGGTACGGTGAGCACGAGAATTCGATTAATTTGCGAACTGATGGTTAGGTTTTCTGAATGCGTCTAGTATACGTCAATTTTTAGACTAAAACTAGACACTCTCCCTACACACTCAGGAACCCTTTGCAACTTCCTTTACCTTTATATTTCTGAATTCTTGTAGACAGATGTTCTTTCTGCACTACTTTTCTTCTTATAGTTTTCTTTTTCACATTTTTTTTTGTCTCTTATTTCTTTTCTCCACTTAGCTATGTTCTCGCATGTATACATATACTAGAGAAATTAAAGAAAGAGGCATAAGTGGACCAATATCGAACACCTTCAACTCAAAACTAAGGCAGTAGGAAAAATATTTGAATGTACAGTCTGACCAAGGGTCTGTGTAAATATCTGTAATGGAAAGTAGTTACTGCAGAAACAGAACAGAACAAAGCTGTTAATTACCACACGCTTGTGTTAACCAGAATACTCTCCCTTAATCCAAGTTCTCAAAAGGAAACAATTCGTATTTCATTTCTCAGTTTTACAAATTCAGACACTCAGACAGCATAATTCAGCTGCTTTTATGTTGACTTAAGAAGTCGTATTCTTTGCAAGTGGGTCTAAAGAATCAGTTTATCATTTGTATATGTGCTGCCTTCCCATCCTTTCTCTTAATCACAGTATTTTCCATTCCTTCTGCTAACAGAGTGCTAATGTATGCAATTCTAATCTTAATTATTTTGCTAACGTCAAATTCATTCAGCACCTCTCTTTACTCAGTCATATAGTTTTAACAACCAGTATTAAAATACCAAAATAGGGAGATCAGTCACCGCCAACAATACTGGATCCTAATCAGAATCTCGGGCCACATTTGTTTTTGGTCTATTTCCCTTTTGCATGTCAACACTCAGAAGCAAAATGGCCCGACACAGTTGTAACAATGTATTTTTTTTTCTTATTAAAACTGTCTTTCCTTGACTTTTACCATTTCCTCCTCCTCCTCTACTTGAGAACTCGTAACTATCTTCACTCTCTTTCCTTTATTCGAGTGCCAATTCCCCTTTCCTCTTGCTTGTACCCTTCTTTCCATCTTTCTTATGACCCATTAGTTTTCTCAGAAGTTTGAACTTGCACATGTTTGATCTGTCTCTCGTCTGGACTTTCTAAACACGAGTCTTTGGTCATCATGTGTCTCAAGTCATTGAATGTTTAGTGCTTGGAGAAAATATTATTTACAGGATATATTGTAAACTCAAGATTCTAACATTATTTTAAATTTAAAATGCTTTTACGTTGTTGCTATATTGTATTTTGTACATTTATATGGTATAGTAATCTATTTGTCTTAAGTGATGTATGGTATATATTACCAACTTTAGTCTACTTTTATTTACTTATATTACTGCTAATAAGAATGTATTCATACGTTTTTATGGGTTTAGGGTAAACTCAAGATTCTAACATTATTTTAAATTTAAAATGCTTTTACATTGTTGCTATATTGTATTTTGTACATTTATATGGTATAGTAATCTATTTGTCTTAAGTGATGTATGGTATATATTACCAACTTTAGTCTATTTTTATTTACTTATATTACTGCTAATAAGAATGTATTCATACGTTTTTATGGAAGTTATAAACATAATTATTTTCCACTTTTAAATGATGGTATTAGATGTCTCACCTCATATAAAAGTTTGAAAGTCTGAGCATTTGTTTGTGTTATTTTGTAGAATTTTTAATGAACTATTTTTTATGATGCTGTCAAAGCTAATAACAAAGGAAATAAATTACTACGATAAGTTTAATAGTAGGATTAAGTTAAACAGATATACATAACCATGACTAAGCTAAAATTACTTTTATTTTTTTTTAATCAAAAAGTTAATAATTTCATATGTTTAACCAAAAATACACTAAGACCAAAATTAAGAAAGGATACAGGTGTAGTTACGGCAATAAAGGGGGATTGCGAAGGCTTATGATCTTATATCTTCAAATCATGGCATGAAGGAAATAAAAATTTGATATTTGATGTAAGTTAAAAAAGAATCTTGCCACAGCCGTAGTTATTTATTTCTTGCCATTAGGCTATCTATCACTGGCCCAGCTTTCTTCTCCAGCATGAGCTCCGCAAAATATGATTTTTAAAATACTTTTTTCGATGGCGTTTTCTTCCTGAACTCCTATAATTTCTTCCCGCATTCTTATACTTTTGAAAATTCCAAAATTACTCCTGTATCTATACACTAAGACCAAAAAAATTAAGTACAGGATACAGGAGTAATTTTAGAATTTTCAAAAGTTGGTAATATATACCATACATCACTTAAGACAAATAGATTACTATACCATATAAATGTAAAAAATACAATATAGCAACAATGTAAAAGCATTTTAAATTTAAAATAATGTTAGAATCTTGAGTTTACAATATATCTTCTAAATAATATATATTTTCTCCAAGCACTGTAAATAATATTTTCTCCAAGCACTAAACATTCAATGACTTGAGACACATGATGAGCAAAGACTCGTGTTTAGAAAGTCCACACGAGAGACAGATCAAACATGTGCAAGTTCAAACTTCTTAAGAAACTGATGGGTCATAAGAAAGATGGAAAGAAGGGTACAAGCAAGAGGAAAGGGAAATTGGCACTCGAATAAAGGAAAGAGAGTGAAGATAGTTCCGAGTTCTCAAATAGAGGAGGAGGAGGAAATGGTAAAAGTCAAGGAAAGACAGTTTTAATAAGAAAAAAAAATACACTGTTACAACTGTGTCGGGCCATTTTGCTTCTGAGTGTTGGCATGCAAAAGGGAAATAGACCAAAAACAAAAGTGGCTCGAGATTCTGATTAGGATCCAGTATTGTTGCGGTGACTGATCTCCCTATTTTGGTATTTTAATACTGGTTGTTAAAACTATATGACTGAGTAGAGAGAGGTGCTGAATGAATTTGACGTTAGCAAAAAATAATTAAGATTAGAATTGCATACATTAGCACTCTGTTAGCAGAAGGAATGGAAAATACTGTGATTAAGAGAAAGGATGGGAAGGCAACACATATACAAATGATAAACTGATTCTTTAGACCCACTTGCAAAGAATACGACTTCTTAAGTCAAGATAAAAGCAGTTGAATTATGCTGTCTGAGTGTCTGAATTTGTAAAACTGAGAAATGAAATACGAATTGTTTCCTTTTGAGAACTTGGATTATACACAGTCAGAAAAAACGTTAGATTTATAACGGCGTTAAGTGGGTAGGATTCAATTGATACAAATTTCAAAACATAGGTATCAAATGCCTACATTTTTAAAACCGGGTACTAAACAGCAAATTACCTCCGAACATGGGGACTAAGTAGGTAATTAAGCCTAAAAACAAAATAAAATGTTAGCCAATTCAACCAAACCTAATTATATATATAATATTTAATTCATTTAATTTAAATTTAAAAATAATATATCTAATTTGATGTCAGAAAATACTAATATTTTATACCATCTATATCTATTGAGTAGTAATAGGGTGACACGCCTACGTGTCACTTACACTCATTTGACACGGTCCACGTCAGCTTTTTTGAAAAAAAACTGCAAAGTGATGGAGGGTAAAAGTGGAAAAACACCTACTAGGGTTTGTTTTTTCAGAATCGAAATCCCCATTTGAGTTTTCTTAAGAAACTCGATTTCCACCACTGTCATATGGTTCTCAGTTTCATCTTTCAGACACCTTAGTCGTTTGTTGTGAACGTTATTGAGGCGCTTCATTGGTTTATTGTGGAGGCGTGTGCTTGGTGTATCGATTTCTGTCGTGCGTTTCATCTTCGGATTTTACGGTACAGGTTTTTGATTTTTTATTTTCTGTCTTAGGCTGTGTAGTTTTTGTCGCAATGTAATTTTTTGCTACATCGGTTTATTGATGTGGGGTTGTGGGGGACCAATCTCTGATTTTTGGGTTGATGGGAGGTGGGGTTGGTTTGTTGGTGATGTGTTCTATGTTGGAGGTGGGGTTGGGGTTGCTTTGCTGGTAACGTGTTTTATGTAGGAGCTTTATGTGTGGTGCGACAGGAAGCAGAGTAGTAAAAAGGTTGAGACTTTTGAGTTTCATTTTGACCCTAGGGTGTAGGCGTGATACGGGGTCCATTTGGTTTAAAATTGGGGAGGTGGTTTTTTAGACTTTTGAGTTTGTTTTTGTCGCTATGCTGTTGACTGAGGTGGGTTTTAAAGACCCTTTATGCATGCATGAGTTGAGTAATGAGTTGCAGTAAGTGGTTATGTTGTTAATCCTATGTGGTTATTTGTAAATCTGGTTTTGTACTGCCGTAGAAGTTTTTTATATTCAATGAGACAATGAGAGCCTTAGAAACAATGAGACCCTTCACAACCTGCTAAGCCAGTGAGCTTGCAGGCCAACCTTTTGTTTCCACTCCCAAACGAAATCAGATTGCAATATTCTCCCTGCAGTAGCTGGTTATCTTGTTAGTCGGATGTGGTTATTTGTAAATCGGTTTTTGTACATCTGTAGCAGTTTTTATATACAATATCAATGTCCACATTTGAAAGTGCAATAAGTGGTGTTATGGTTAGTTATGCATGCATTAGTTAGATACATTGTATTTTTTGGTACAGTAAGTGGTCAATGTTAAAATTTTAATATCACGATTCCACTTTATGCATGCATTAGTTTGATACATTGTATTTAACCAATTTATTAATTTGAACATGTGACTGTCAACTGAGATACATAGTATTATACAATCAATTTTATTTTGTTTTGTTAAATTTTCATAAGAACACTTCTAACACGCTTCCTAGGTTGAGCTTTTAAACGCGTGTACATGTCAGATTTTTCAGTAGGCATCTCTGCATGACCTAAAACATCACCACCATTTTCAATGAAACTTTTTCCAACAGCAGGTGTAACATCAAAAACATTCTCAGAATTCGACTTCTCCACACGATCACCTTCGATCTCTGACTCTTTCTTTGAATTTGACTTCCCAATAGATGATACTACTACCTCATAATGTTCCTGTGAACTACTGGTCCCAAATTCATGAACTAACATGTCACACTTTTTATTCCAATTTGAATTCGTAACATCATCAAACTGTTGCCGCTTTTGTGCAACAAACATTGCCAGGTTGTCAACCATTTTCTCCAGCTTGCCAATGGATGCCTCTTGGTCAACAATGATAGCAACCAAAGCTTCATTTTCTGCCACAATATCAGCCATAGATCGCCTTTGCAAGTTCTCCTTCAATCCAGCATTATGATGACCATCTAAGCCTTCTTTGACTATTTCAGTACACATCTCTTCATTGCTTACATATACCTCGGTAATCACCTATACAAAACAAAATAACCACAAAAAACATATTAAAATCAATACAAATTACAAAACATCCAATTGGTATAACACATATTAATTTAATCTCACTTCATTACACAGAAATGCAATACACATGGACAAGAGTGTTTTGCACATAAATGTCGCACCACAAGGCAGTCTTCAAAGCTACGGAATGAAATTGTTTAATCTCTACAATCCCATAAAACTTAGCACAAGATTTCAAAACTGCTGGGATAGTGTACACATCAGGCACAAAACCATTCCTAACAGTCCATCTATAAATCAGGATTGCAAGCCAGGGTAAGTGGCCAGAGGCATAGCCAGAAATCAGCAAATTGCAAGGGAAAGAGCTCAAGTTCCAATCAAATTGCTTCAGGAAATTGCAAGGGTAATGAACATCTGTAACATGTTTTCCCAAAAAAATTGCAGCCTTGGAAATAACCAAGTCATTGGCAACAAGGGCAGAAGTCAATAGATGCGCATGAATTTGCTTGAAGGATCTCAAGCCATTGCTCTTGTGAATCAAATCCAAGAGAACCGATTTCAGAGATTGCCCAGCCTTGCTCATGGTAGTGATCAGTGCTCAAACAATCCATCCAAAATCTTTCACTGTTTATGAGTGGACATAGCCACGCTTAGTTATTGGCACACAAGGTTATCAAAATCACAAGGAGTTTACGTTCCCACACCCTCTAACCTTGGTGTATTAGTAATTTTGAGCGTTCGGTCCTAAATTGGATTCTTAGGTTTGAATCGAGAGCGTTCAGTTTTGGTGCAATAGTGATTATAAGCGTTCGTCCTAAATTGGTATTCTCAGGAAGTGATCTTGAGCGTTCGTTTTGGTGAATTAGTGATTGTAGTCGTTCGTCCTTAATTTGGATTATTAGGTTTGGATCATAAGCGTTCGGTCTTGGGTATTAGTGATTGATAGCGTTCGACCTGGATCAGGTATTTTGAGGTTTAGATTGTAAGCGTTCGGTCTTGATGTATGAATTATTATTAGCGTTTGATCTTGATCTGATAGTGAACGTTCGATCCTGATGGTGATTATTCTAAGTTAGTGATCGTTCATAGAGAACGTTCGGTCTCGATGATGTTTGTCCTCAGGTAATGCTCGTAAAAACTTAGCGTTCGATTTAGATGAGGTTTGATCTTTGACCGATCGTCCAAACAGTGTTCGAATAATAGTATTCAGTCTAATAGAGTTCGCTGTTTTAGCGTTAAGTCTAAGTGCTCGATCTTAACGTTCGTTCAATAGTGTTCGACCTAATAGTATTCTGTCTATCAGCGTTTGGAGTTTTAGCGTCCAACATAAGTGCTTGATCTTAGCGTTCGTTATTTTGGTGTTCGAACTAATGGTATGCGGTCTAATAACGTTTAGTGTTTTAGTGTTGAGCCCAAGAGATTGATCTTAACGTTCGTCCAAGCAGTATCCGATTTGAATGAGGTGTTCGGTTTTAGCGTTCGGCCTAATAGTATTCGATTTAATATGGTGTCCGGTTTAGCGTTCGGTCAATAGTGCTTAATCTCATGACGTACAGCCAAATAGTGTTCAATCTAATATGGTGCTCGGTTTTTAGCGTTCGGCCTGATTATGATGGATTTTATAGCGTCCGTCCAAATAGCATAGTGTTCGGCAATTTAGCTGTCGACAGATAGCGTTCGTCCGAATAGCGCGGTGAATAGTGTTGGCTGTAACACCCCGAAATTTTGTGTTACGCTGACTAATTTTTCCGTAAAACACGTAAGTAAAAATTCAAATTTTTAATATTCAACTTCCACGGAAAAATAGTACGTTATTTATTACAAACCGATTATTCCGAAAATAAAACGTTTAAATAGTCAGGATCGAATACAAACAAATACATTCCCAGTCATCTATCCCATCTCTCTTTCATCCTTTATGCATGTTCAGAAATATCAGCCATCACATCTGCAATAACATCTGCTCCCGTATAACATCACACATTACACGATCATCGCATTCACATGCACAAACAAGCAAGGGTGAGCTAACAAAATACAATTCATATACATCATAAATATACTCATAATAACATACTATCATCCACACCTTAACCAGATCAAACTATATACCCAAGTACGAATTATGCTTCAACCATATGCATATACCAATATGTATCAAAATATCAAATTAGAATGCATACGCCAATATACATTACAAAATAAATCAAACTACATCCACCAATATTACAGATCAATCAAAATACATACACCAATTTGTACTAGCGTCACTCCCATCACTCTTTTCAGAGCTTCCCCGGGCCGTTACACATTACCCTAATGTGTAATGCTGCTTCCCATCACTCTATAGGGAGATTCCCCGAGCAAGTACACAAGTCACCCTCCATCACTCTAATCAAGAGCTTCCCCGGACAAGTACAAGTATACCCTTCATCACTCGCCTAAAGAGATTCCTCGGGCCCGCAAGCACGACGCCAATCAAATTTTGTAATGAGCTTCACCGGACTAGTACCCCACGTCACCCCATCACTCTTACATAAATGTAAGAGATTCCCCGGGCGGTTACACACGTCACCCGTGTATAGGGTTACTTCCCATCACTCTATAGAGCTTCCCCGGGCCAGCAACCACAACGCTTACTATCCACCACTCATTTAATGACACCAAGTAGCCAAAAATACACATATCCAATAATCCTCACAATACCAATCCAACCATACCATAACGCACATATCATATCATCATCACATAATCATCACAATACCAAATTTTAAACAATTCAAGTTCTTCATTTAACATGAAACTTATAATCAAATCATATACAACCATGATTTCAACAGTACTTAACCATTCAAACATCATTCTCCTATCAATTTGCAATCTCAAACAGATCACCCAACATTCCTATATCAAATAGATATATCAAACAACACAAAACAGTGTACACCTAACACATTTTCTTTATATCTTTTTAATATCTTTTTAATACTCATTTTTAGGTAACTCAAACAGGTTTGAAACCATTACCAACAGTTCCGGAAGGGTCAAGAACCCCCAAAACGACCTAGAGAACGTCCAAAACGGACATCCAGAACCCCCAAAACTATCGAAAACAAATTCTGCAAAGTGGAGGTGCGAGTTAACTATTTGGACGAACGTCATAAACCATTGGACGGACACTGTTTGGACGAACGCTGTTACTCTTAGTCGAGCACTATTGGGACGAGCGTTGTTACTCTTAGTCGAGCACTATTGGGACGAACGCTGTTAAAGCTAGCGCTTCATGGACGAACACTGTGAGATCAAACACTAGGCCGAACGCTCAGAACCGAACACCATATTGAATTCAACACTCCTTGAACGAGCGCTTTACTATCAAACCTTATGAAGACCGAACGATAATTAAACCATCAACTGACCGAACACTACTAAACCAGCGAATGAACGAACGCTACTAACCAACACCTGAGCGATCGTTACTAAACCATAACTTGAGCGATCGTTATTTAAACCAATGACCGAACGCTATTAATATCATCCCCGAAAACCGAACGCTCTCCAGACAAGGACGAACGCTAAATGCCTAAGCCAAAGCATGATTATGACCGAACGCTTCTACCAAGAATGGACGTTAACCAAACCAACATTTGACCGAACGCCACTCAGCACATGGCATGACCGATCGTCCAAATCCGACATGGACGAACGGTCAGTTTTTCACATCATGCAGAATTCTGCAGAATGGTAGCAGAACCTCCCTTGACCATTTCTAACCACTTTTCTCAACTTCTTAGACTCTTAATTCTCGTTTTAGACTTAATTAAACTTATCCAAATGATTCTAAGCATTTCTACTACCATTTTTTTAAGTGATTAAAGTTCACTTTCAGCTCCAAAACACTAACTTCAACAACTTAGGGACCCAAATTTGATTCTACTACTTGGAACATGTTTTAGACCACTTTTATGTTTCTAACAAGTCACAATGGACTTGTCTAGACTGCCCAAACAGTCCAGGAACACTGCAGCCCTCATTTACTCAAAATTCCTACCTCACTTCCTCTAAAATAGCCCAAATTGACCATAAAGACACTTGATTTCCTTTCTAACAGCACTACCACCGAATTTTCATGTCAACACAGATCCAACATACACAATTCCAATAATCATCTCATACTTCCATCAATTCATCCAACCAAAAATTCATTAACTAAGCAAAACACACAATTTTCGTATTCATGAAAAGTGAGTTAAAACTTCCTTGTTTACCACCCTAATTCACACCCAAATCCATCAAAACTTCATTTACGCATATACCAACATGCTAGAACGAATTTCCATCATCCAATTCACATATATTCATCACCTTACACAATTATTTCATCATTCAACTTATGCAGAATTCATAGATTAAATCTAACTCCCCTTACAACTTTACCTTCAAGCTTCTTTCATATTCAGAATTCTCAATCCATCATTTAATTATCTCACCTTATCATATTGATAATAACAAGTCCATAGATTCAAACAGAAAACCAAAGATCAAGGATCAATCTAACATCATCTCCATATGCTTAAAACATTTCATCCAATTCATACAAATTTTCCACAAAGTAAAATACATAGATTAGCTCCCCTTACCTCTTGAAGATCTTAACTTCTTCTTCCAAGAGAGTAACTCTTCCCTTCTGGTAGACCAAGCACGCTCTAATACCTCTGCACACTTAGAGTTTCGTTCTCCTCACACCAAAA
The DNA here is from genome assembly GCF_029865625.1 of Vigna umbellata. Classification (NCBI taxonomy): domain Eukaryota; kingdom Viridiplantae; phylum Streptophyta; class Magnoliopsida; order Fabales; family Fabaceae; genus Vigna; species Vigna umbellata. The sequence continues at coordinate 37,522,639 of NC_142171.1, forward strand.
AGCTCTCCACTCTCCCCAAACTTCCAAGTCTGATTTGGATTTAAAGAAATGGCTCCAAGACAAGCAAGGACCCAAGATATTGTAATTTAGCAATAAAAGACCGACATCTGGCCTTACTAATCCATTTTCCAGCCCCAAAATCCGGAAAGAATGGTTTGTGGGAAGATTCCCCAACCTTGCACGCTCAAAAAAACGTGTTCCAGGCTGTTATGTTTCCATAACTGACGTAGCTAATCGATTAACTAAAGTGCTAATCGATTAACTCGAGTCCAGAGGCTAAAACACGAATTTTCTCTGTAACAATCGATTAACTACAGCTGTTAATCGATTAACCAGCAGAAAACTCAAAATAACGTTTTTCGTGACTTGTTTGATTTGGTTGAGGCCCTTCCCGATGTTGAAAAAAAACGTATGAGTACTCAAATCGAAGCTCTTTGAGTCTACTTTCTAATGGAAAAAGAATTAACCCAAAATATTAATTGTATAAAAAGTTATACATAAAATAGTAAACCATGTCAAATTTTGACAGCATTCTATTTTACACTACAACTTGAAATTTTTACAACTTGGTAAAATTTTGAGTTTACAAGGGTCTTACATTGGCCAAATACGTTCGGCATATAGCGTTCGGCAGATAGCGTTCGGTCATATAGCGTTCGTCCAAATAGTATTCAACCAACTAGTATTCAACAATAGCATTCGACAGATAGCGTTCGTCCAAATGTATTCGTCCAAATAGTGCTCGGCAAATAGTGTTCGGTTCCAAGGTTATTTGCTCTTGTTTTAAGTGTGCAATGTGGTTGGAATATGTACTCTGATGTGATTTATGTGAAAAACATGTGAATGCATGAGATATGATAAATTACTCTGATAATATGACTATGGTTGTAAATGATGAGTTTGAGTATGATTTGGACATCTCAGGGAGAGATGACTGTGGATGTAAATGATGAGTTTGAGTATGATTTGGACATCTCGGGGAGAGATGGATGAAAGTGATATGTGGTGTTGTGGTTGTTCTGTATAACTGTAGTGAACTTTGGGCTCGGTCTCTCTATCCCTACACTCAAAGCATTGTTCATGCTCACATAGAGAAGAACAGTGTCTGTGGTGAGAGTAGAGGGAGGTCCTCGTCTATAGCCTTTAATGGCAGAGATAGGCAGCTTGGGGATTCACCTTGCTAGTGTTGAAGAGTGCCAACAGAACTATGCAAGTGCAAAGACGACTGCTAGTTCGAGAGTTATACAAATCCGGATGAGTCGTGTGAGTGTGAGTTGTGGTTTAATGAGTATGCTTGAATTGTTCTTATATATATATATATAACTACGTATGATGACATGAATTAACTGTGCTATATGTATAACATGTTTTTTTTATATCTAGCTCACCCTTGCATTGTTTTTGTTATGTGCTGTTTGGGTATGTTTCGTTGGCGATGATCATCCACTTGGATGGGAGTAGATGTTGTCGAGGAGATTCCCCTGGAGCAAGAGCTAGAGGATACCGAGGTTGCGGTTTAGTCTGCTAAGAACTTTCCTATTCGAACACTTGTTGTAGTGTTCAATAATTAAATTTTCGTTTCTTTGGCGATGATCATCCACTTGGATGGGAGCAGATGTTGTCGAGGAGATTCCCTTGGAGCAAGAGCTAGAGGATACCGAGGTTGCGGTTTAGTCTGCTAAGAACTTTCCTATTCGAACACTTGTTGTAGTGTTCAATAATTTAAACCGTTAAGTTTAAATTTTCGTTCCTTTGGCGATGATCATCCACTTGGATGGGAGCAGATGTTGTCGAGGAGATTCCCTTGGAGCAAGAGCTAGAGGATACCGAGGTTCTGGTTTAGTCTGCTAAGAACTTTCCTATTCGAACACTTGTTGTAGTGTTCAATAATTTAAACTGTTAAGTTTAAATTTTCGTTCCTTTCTTTTTCGGATGACTGTAATTCTGCACTTAAATTACACGTCATATGCTGACTGTTCTCTATATTTGAATGTTGACGTCTTTATTATATAATATTGGTTAGGTTTAATCCTTTTCGACATCCCTATTTATGTACGAATGTCTCAATTGGGTTCTCGTTTTCTAAAGTGTATCAAAATGGTCCCTAATTTTGAAAATTGATATCAATTGAGTCCTTTCCGTTAAGTTGGCTGGACGGCGTTAAAAAAATTGATGAGTGGATGCTGAGATGACGAACGAACGCTCGTCCACCAGCAAACGAATGCTCGTCCATCAGCGAACGAACGCTCGTCGACCACCGAACGAACGGTCGTCCAGTGTGGAACGAACGGTCGTCCAGTAGTAAGAGGTCGACGAGCATTCGTTCTCTGGTGGACGAGCGTTCGTTCGCTGGTGGACGAGCGTTCGTTCGCTGGTGGACGGGCGTTCGTTCGTCATCTCAGCATCCACTCATCAATTTTTTTAACGCCGTCCAGCCAACTTAACGGAAAGGACTCAATTGATATCAATTTTCAAAATTAGGGACCATTTTGATACACTTTAAAAAACGAGGACCCAATTGAGACATTCGTACATAAATAGGGATGTCGAAAAGGATTAAACCTATTGGTTATTATATAATTGGGATGTTACAACACTTGTAATCATAACTTTTTTTCGTGATAAAAGCACAAAAAGTGTTTTAACATTAATTTAATAAAGCCAAACAAAATTGAATGGAGATTGTTAATACAAAAGAACACACTGCGAAAGTTGATCAGTGTTGGAATACATGATAAAATTTCAATAGTATAGCAGCAACTGTATTTTACAATTAGTTTGAATATATCGTAGGTTGCCTCTCAAGACTAGTCCCTATATTTCTTTACCCGAATGATTCATTAATCAGATAGAATTATGATCTAGCATTAGCATAAATAAAGGCCAATTTTATATGTTTTTGTATCACATTGGAAAACATCATAAGTTTATGCAAGAAATAACTTAACTTAAAACTTCTATTTATTCTAATAATTACTAATTAGATCAGGTACTAGAGCAGCTTCAAAAATCCCTAGTGCACTAACAGATTGAAACCGACTAAGATAAGGAAACAAAAAAAAACAGACTTAAATATGTTTCTTGTATCTGTAATATACTAATTTAATGGTTTTGATCTCCATCAAATTTTATTTTATGGTTTTGATGTCCAGTAACTAATAATTTTGAGGTGACAACCATCTACTACAGAACACCTGATGTTTCTTAAATAGTATAAGGACTAAAATGAATATCTTATAATATAAGAAATATAGATATCAATGGTTTATAGTTTCGTAAGAACTAAAAAGAGAATCAGGGCACCGAAACAATCAAAGGAATATTGCACAAATAAACTGATGGTAATAAATTAAATTACAAGGTTCACTAGTGACTACTGTAATCATGTAATCACTATGGATAGGACTGAAATCTTATCAAACCTGTATGCTACTGGATCATACTCTTCTCTTATATTGTCCTGCTCCCAATATTCTTGTTCTTTACCTGAAACAAACAAGAAAGAATACATAGCCATCAGCCTAAATGCATATGATTAAAAACTGGATGTTATTATGACTGACAACTTGTTTTCCTTATGAAAGGACAAAAAGTGTTTTAACATTAATTTAATAAAGCCAAACAAAATTGAATGCAAATTGTTAGTACAAAAGAACACACAACGAAAGTTGATTAGTGTTAAAATATGACAAAATTTCAATAGTAGTATACCTGTATTTTACAATTAATTTGAATATATCTTAGGTTACCTCTCAAGATTAGTCCCTACATTTCTTTACCCCCAATGATTCATTAATAAGTTAGAATTATGATCTAACATTAGCATAAATAAAGGCCAATTTTATGAACTAGTTGTAGAAGGAATAAGATCAATTTTATAGTGTAGTCACTTTGAAGACTGACAATGATTCATTGTCCAATATAAAATGAAAATCCAAATGAAATAGACATATTCACTTAAGTAAAAATAAATAAATTAAACAATAATAATAATAATAAAGAGTATTAAATGTATACTTCTTTTAATATTAATGTGTATTTATAAACTATTAACTAAATGATTAAATTGATGATAGAAATATAGTTATTTTGACATTTAATATTCATGATCACCTTAGATGACAACAGGTTGAGTCGAGCACAGATAGTTTATCCGCAATCCAACCTCACAAAAAAATTCATTCTCTACCTACTTAAAAAATATTTGCGAATATTTTAAAACCCGCAGATACCCACATATATCTGTAAATATTTTAAAAATATATTTTTATAAATTATCAAGATAAAATTGAAATAAAATTTCAAATAATATATAAAATATAATATAAATTAAATTAAATACAAATTAAAATTATATTTTAATTAAATTTAACCTCATAAAATATAAATTAATGTTAATTTTAATTAAATTTAACTCAATAAAATATAAATTAAATTTTTATTTTTATTTTTTGGAATAGTGGATATCCGCAAGTACGGATAGTATAATACCCACACCCAACCCACTTGCAAAGAATACGACTTCTTAAGTCAACATAAAAGCAGCTGAATTATGCTGTCTGAGTGTCTGAATTTGTAAAACTGAGAAATGAAATACGAATTGTTTCCTTTTGAGAACTTGGATTAAGGGAGAGTATTCTGGTTAACACAAGCTTGTGGTAATTAACAGCTTTGTTCTGTTCTGTTTCTGCAGTAACTACTTTCCATTACAGATATTTACACAGACCCTTGGTCAGACTGTACACTCAAATATTTTTCCTACTGCCTTAGTTTTGAGTTGAAGGTGTTCGATATTGGTCCACTTATGCCTCTTTCTTTAATTTCTCTAGTATATGTATACATGCGAGAACATAGCTAAGTGGAGAAAAGAAATAAGAGACAAAAAAAAATGTGAAAAAGAAAACTGTAAGAAGAAAAGTAGTGCAGAAAGAACATCTGTCTACAAGAATTCAGAAATATAAAGGTAAAGGAAGTTGCAAAGGGTTCCTGAGTGTGTAGGGAGAGTGTCTAGTTTTAGTCTAAAAATTGACGTATACTAGACGCATTCAGAAAACCTAACCATCAGTTCGCAAATTAATCGAATTCTCGTGCTCACCGTACCTAAGAAAGTGAATTCATCCAAAACAATTGCACAGATAAAAAGTTTCATTTGAGATTTAAACAAGAAATATAAGATAAAATGTTTAAAGAGTAGCGAATATGAGGCTTGAAGAAAACAGAGAAAGCATGAAAACGACGACGCAGTACCGAGTGAGTGGCTAGGCAGAGGGAGGCGGAGGAGCAGCGGAAGCAGAAGAAGCGTCAGCAGGAATAACGAGAGTCCAATCCGGAGGAAGAGGAGGCATAGGATCGTACACAGTTGGCTTGCGGTTTATATCCCATGGCTGCGTCTTCCGTGGCCGAGTCTTCATGTGATGCGCAGTCGCTTTCTTCTGCGGCCGAGACGAACACACTATCGTCACTTCTCTTTCCAATTCCCAGTGCTTGTGGTGGCGCCATCACCACTCCACACCCAAACATGCTTGACAACGACGACATCCTTCTCTCTTCTCGCTTTTCTCTTTTCTCTTCTATTGTTTCTCAAACACTCATCTCTTACCGGTTTATCCCTCTCAGATATTTTTCCAAAACTTCCCAATTTACCCTTCGAATTTTGGTTCGGAGGTACAAGGCCCAAAGGTTATTTGCTTTTTCCCTCTTCGATAGTTTCCTCCTCCATCCATTAAATTTTTCCTTACACGACATTATTCTGGAAAGTTTTGAAGAGTGTAAAAAGAAAATTGACAGGGTACAGAAAGAAACATCCTCCCTCTTCACGAACTTTACTAGGCCTGGTCTTTTCTTTCTATACCTTTTGGGCTCCCCTTTTGCAGACACCTTTGCTGAAATTAATCCATGATTCGATAAAAGTACAGAAGCATGAACCATTTAATCTCTAAATTTATAATGATGAATTAAATTTGTTTTTTACACTGATAGACAAGAAAAATTATTTCCAAAATGTTAATTAATATTAATGTGGTCTCTCTGAAATTAATTTAATCATTTCTTATTAACTAGTGTAACACCTGTAACATCCCAAAAATACAGTAAAATCATATAATAGAATTAATTACACTAAATGATAAACCAATTCAGTTTTATATTAAACAAGCGAACGCTCTTGACCGAACGGCCTTACATAGAGTTGCCAAAAGTGAACTGTACAAGATTCAAGGGAGAGGAGGCTGCTAGTTCTTGTTTCATTTCAGCAATAGTCATAAAAAATAAACTCAAAACATACGTGTACTTTTCGATGAAAACGACACATTCCGGAATAGACAATTTCTGAAACCACCACTTAACTAACTATGCAAGTACTTGGTCAAACAACTGCTTTAATTTACACAAGTAGTGTAAATTATGTTTATTTTCAAGAATTTATCTTCTATAAAATTGGAATCTCATTTGGAAGAAAATAAAAAAATCAGCATGCTCATGCTTCAGGAAAACTACTACCAGTAATGGTAGAGTTCTTCTATTATTATGACTACGTGCCATTGAATGAGTTGACGCATTCCGTATCTGAACTTACCCAAGTGGCTTCTATTTCTATTATGTTTGTCTCATGTCAGAGCTTGTGGCATAGTAACTACTGTCGTCAAAGTTCAGGTGACCATTGACCGATCGCTCACAATCATAAACATTAAACGTTGTCACTGTCACGGGCAAGACAAAATTTCCCTTTGGCCCCTAAAAGAGGGTACCTATGAAACCATCTTGCTCCTGAGCTGCTTCTCAATGCATAAGCTTAAGCTTAATTTGGCAAGGAGTGACCCCGTATCTTTTCCATAAATGCAGTGCTCTCGCGTTGTAACTATTATGAACTTCCATATCAAGTCCCAATCTGGCCTGGTTTGAGCATAATAAATAAGACAAGTCTAAAATGATTTAGAGACACTTTATAGAATGCACCATTAGAAGTTGTTCAAGTCCATAGACAAAATACGTGAGCTCAGGGTCAAGTGTGCTTGTCTGATTAGCAGAGGGTATTAATATGCCCCTCAGAGTATATTTGATTGGCAAGGATGTCCAATAGTACGTAAATATCCTCACTTTGAGGATGATTACTGTCTCCAACTAAAAATTCATGACTCTTACCATCCACCCTTATAATGCTAGACCCAGGAGCCTTGTATTGAGAATCAAACAAATTACTTCTAGGGCTACGTTCAATGGACCGAAATACATTCGGTTTAGGGGTTGTTACTTGCTTTTATGGTACCGTTTTCTGTTGTATTAGAACTCTATAAATAGAGTTCTGTTTTGTATTTTAAGGTTTACAAAAACAGAGAAACATTCAGTATTATGCAATAATATCAGATTAAAGAAAGGTTACCTTTTACTTGTTCGTCTCTCTCCCCTCTACATTTTTCCCTTCTGCACCGACGTGATCTGAGGCTCCCAAGGCTGCCGGACCACCGCTGGACCACCATGCTTTGAGAAGGAACTCTCTGGAAAGCTCCGTTCTCTCTCCTCACTCGTATGACAGCTCCTGGACACGTTTGCAGAAGAGGCTGAAGCTGACTGCCTTAATCATGCCACGGGCCATCCAATATTGGGCCTCGTTACTGTGCATGCCATTTTGGGCCTCGACTTAATACCTTGCTTATTCCTTTCTGCTTCATCAGTCTCCTAACATTTCTCACGTCAGCCCATTTCTTGTTAGAGGCATACAGATTAGAAAGAAGCACGTATATGCCACTATCTTGAAATTCAAAATTCTGCAGTGATTTCAAGATTTCTTGGGTGAATCCAACATTCCCATATGTATTACAGGCACTCAAAAGCGCTCCTATGATCTGCACATCAGGGGACATGGGCATTGTCTTTATCAACTCCACAGCTTCCTCCACCAGTCCAGCTCTGCAGAGTAAATCAACCATGCAGCCGTAGTGTTCTAACCAGGAAGAAAGGTTGTAGAGGGGACTTGACATCTCATTGAAATACTTTCGGCCTTCGCTGACCAAGCCAGAATGGCAGCAAGCTGTTAAAACAGCAAGAAATGTCACTTCATTAGGCTTTGCACCTGACACTATCAAATCTTTAAATAGCTTCAATGCTTCCCTCCCAAGTCCATTTATTGCTAGGCCACCTATATAGGCATTCCAAGTACGGATATTCCTAGAAGGCATTCCACCTATATAGGCATTCCAACACAGCATTGCATACCACCAACTCCTTCCCGAACAGACATTTGAGACCCAACCCATGAATTCCTTTCCCCAAATTTAAACAACCCAATTTCCCACAAGCCCCAAGTATGCTGACAAAGGTTGCCACATTAGGTTCCACATCCATTCTCAAAAACAATGCGATGGCCTCATTAAACAACCTAGCCTTGACATACCCAGATATCAAGCCAGTCCAAGAGACCACGTCTCTCACAAGCATGTCATCAAACACCTTGCCAGCACCAACAGTGTCCCCAGAAATGCAATACACATGGACAAGAGTGTTTTGCACATAAATGTCGCACCACAAGGCAGTCTTCAAAGCTACGGAATGAAACTGTTTAATCTCTACAATCCCATAAAACTTAGCACAAGATTTCAAAACTGCTGGGATAGTGTACACATCAGGCACAAAACCATTCCTAACAGTCCATCTATAAATCAGGATTGCAAGCCAGGGTAAGTGGCCAGAGGCATAGCCAGAAATCAGCAAATTGCAAGGGAAAGAGCTCAAGTTCCAATCAAATTGCTTCAGGAAATTGCAAGGGTAATGAACATCTGTAACATGTTTTCCCAAAAAAATTGCAGCCTTGGAAATAACCAAGTCATTGGCAACAAGGGCAGAAGTCAATAGATGCGCATGAATTTGCTTGAAGGATCTCAAGCCATTGCTCTTGTGAATCAAATCCAAGAGAACCGATTTCAGAGATTGCCCAGCCTTGCTCATGGTAGTGATCAGTGCTCAAACAATCCATCCAAAATCTTTCACTGTTTATGAGTGGACATAGCCACGCTTAGTTATTGGCACACAAGGTTATCAAAATCACAAGGAGTTTACGTTCCCACACCCTCTAACCTTGGTGTATTAGTAATTTTGAGCGTTCGGTCTTAAATTGGATTCTTAGGTTTGAATCGAGAGCGTTCGGTTTTGGTGCAATAGTGATTATAAGCGTTCGTCCTAAATTGGTATTCTCAGGAAGTGATCTTGAGCGTTCGTTTTGGTGCATTAGTGATTGTAGTCGTTCGTCCTTAATTTGGATTATTAGGTTTGGATCATAAGCGTTCGGTCTTGGGTATTAGTGATTGATAGCGTTCGACCTGGATCAGGTATTTTGAGGTTTAGATTGTAAGCGTTCGGTCTTGATGTATGAATTATGATTAGCGTTTGATCTTGATCTGATAGTGAACGTTCGATCCTGATGGTGATTATTCTAAGTTAGTGATCATTCATAGAGAACGTTCGGTCTCGATGATGTTTGTCCTCAGGTAATGCTCGTAAAAACTTAGCGTTCGATCTAGATGAGGTTTGATGTTTGACCGATCGTCCAAACAGTGTTCGAATAATAGTATTCAGTCTAATAGAGTTCGCTGTTTTAGCGTTAAGTCTAAGTGCTCGATCTTAACGTTCGTTCAATAGTGTTCGACCTAATAGTATTCTGTCTATCAGCGTTTGGAGTTTTAGCGTCCAGCATAAGTCCTTGATCTTAGCGTTCGTTCTTTTGGTGTTCGAACTAATGGTATGCGGTCTAATAACGTTTGGTGTTTTAGTGTTGAGCCCAAGAGATTGATCTTAACGTTCGTCCAAGCAGTATCCGATTTGAATGAGGTGTTTGGTTTTAGCGTTCGGCCTAATAGTATTCGATTTAATATGGTGTCCTGTTTAGCGTTCGGTCAATAGTGCTTAATCTCATGACGTACGGCCAAATAGTGTTCAATCTAATATGGTGCTCGGTATTTAGCGTTCGGCCTGATTATGATGGATTTTATAGCGTCCGTCCAAATAGCATAGTGTTCGGCAATTTAGCTGTCGACAGATAGCGTTCGTCCGAATAGCGCGGTGAATAGTGTTGGCTGTAACACCCCGAAATTTTGTGTTACGCTGACTAATTTTTCCGTAAAACACGTAAGTAAAATTCAAATTTTTAATATTCAACTTCCACGGAAAAATAGTACGTTATTTATTACAAACCGATTATTCCGAAAATAAAACGTTTAAATAGTCAGGATCGAATACAAACAAATACATTCCCAGTCATCTATCCCATCTCTCTTTCCTCCTTTATGCATGTTCAGAAATATCAGCCATCACATCTGCAATAACATCTGCTCCCGTATAACATCACACATTACACGATCATCGCATTCACATGCACAAACAAGCAAGGGTGAGCTAACAAAATACAATTCATATACATCATAAATCTATGATCAAGGCTTATCTTAGTAAAATCCTCTTCAAATCTGCTTTTAATCTCTCTGCTGTGCACTGATATCGTGCCACATCATTCTCCGAAACACGCACCACTGCACCCACTCAGTGCATTAAAAACGCACCAATCTGTGCATGCACGCACGCCACGTGTCGCAGGAGAAGCTTCCAAAGCAGGGATTGGTGTGCAGGTGGCAGGCGGGGAGACGCTCGCCTGTTTTGACGTGGAATCCACCAAAATTCTGAGTTTTGAGAAACTCTCTCTCACTTGCACGCACACTTCGTCTTCCTCAGAAATCAAACCCTTCATCTTCTCCAACTTCTCTCTAGAACCAGACCACCTTCTCTCTACGATAACTCCTTACCTTCTTCTCCGATCCCATTTCCAGCACCGTAGAAACGTCCACTGCATTGAGAGCTATCCACTGGACCGAACAGTTTCAAGAACTGGAACTGGTAAGTCCCTTTCCGTAGCTCGTCTTTAGGGTTCTGGAAAAATAGGGTTTTTAGTTGCATGCAAACTTGTATTCTGAGTATTCTGTAATCTGTGGTTAGATTTTGTTCTGGAAGAGTCAAGGACCTAGGCAAAACGTAGTTGGACGAAGCCATTTTACCTTTAGGACAAGCTTGAATTCCAATCCGGGTAAGGGAAGCTTATATGTTTAATTTGTACTCGTTTGTTGTGAAATCTGGATTGCATGTGTGAAAAATATGAAGTTGAGCTGTTATGAATGGTTACTGATATCTGATATGAATTCTGGTTTGGATGGATCTGTCATGAACGAACACTGCTTGTATGAATTATATTTGATGTTGAATTTGATTTAAATGCATGTTGATTTGATTATGTATGAATGAAGTATGGTTATTGTGTGGTTGGAATGATTAAAATGTCGAAATCTGTATGATGAGAATGTTTGAGGTGAATTGAATCTGGGAATGAAAGTATAAAGTTTATAAATTTGAAATCTGGAAAATTCTGTTAAGCTTGTGAAAATCTGAAATTTTAGATCATTCCCTTTGCTAAATGACGCTCGTCACTGTACGGTATTAGACCGTTCGGTTTTCATTAAAATAACTTAGATTGGAATTCTTTCATTTGGAAAGAATTCTGCTCGAGAACGAGCGTCCCCATTTTTGTGAATGAGCGTTCGGTTCAGCTCAGTATAGATAAATATTTGAAACTTTATAAATACGTGACGTTCGGCCTTAAGTCGAGCGTTCGTCCTCAATGACGTTCGGCCTTAAGTCGAGCGTTCGTCCTTAATGTCGTTCGACCTTGTGTCGAACGTTCGTTTTACAGAGCGTTCGTCATTATATTGAACGTTCGTCCCAATTGGCGCTCGGTCTTATACCGAAGCGTTCGTCCTAGATAGCGCTCGGTTTATACCAAGCGTTCGTTCTGATTGGTGCTCGGTCATTGACCCAGCGTTCGTCCAAGGAGGGTTCGGTTGTATAACTGAACGCTCGTCCTTATCATTGAATTCTGAGCGAACGTAACTGGCGTTCGTCCAAATTGTTAATTAACGTTCGTTCGTTGACTGGCAGTGTTGTTTTCTGAAATTCAAATCATATTTGGTTGTGTATCTAAATATTTTCTTACTGACTGTATCCTTTGGATTCTACCTGGAGTCTTTATACTTAAAAATTTTCTAAGTATCATCCATATCTTCTAAGATCAGTACCTTCAAAATTTTTAGTGTTGGAACGTATTAAGTGGATAAATGGTTCGTTTCTTTTGTTCAGAAACGAGGATGTAGGAGTACTGTAAAATGTTAGTCCCTATTGATTGAGTGATGAACGTTCGTGAATTTAAGAGAGTGGAACACAGAATGAAAATGTGAATATGAGAAATGTTTAATATGGACGAATGATATTTTGAACGAATTATTGGAAATGGATTTTAACGAGCGTTCCAAGGAGGAACGTCTCAGATATGATTGATTATTGAAGTTTTGTAAAGTATGACTGTGGGCATGCTAATGCTGGCTTGGTCCATCCTGATATTCCGTGATACTCATCTTCACGTAGAAGGGAGTACTCATGTGTGGGAATGGCAGGAGGCTCTATTCCTTAGGGGTACTTTGGATAGAGTTAACCTCGAGTGGCAGCTGTCGAGTGCAATACAGTTACCACACCACTCGGGTGCAAGGACGCCTGTAGCTACACGGTTCATACAGTCCGAACGGTCTGTCTTTTATATACGTATCTATATGATTGTGGATTGATAAGCTTACATGTTGTTTGAGTGGATTGAATGGTAAATGTATGTGATTATTGTATAAATTAAATATTATAAGCTTACCCTTGTATTTCCTTTGTGTTGTCTACTGTCCATGTACCTCCGTCTTGTCAAATGCAATGATCATCCGTTGTGGATGTGAGCAGGTGATGGTACGTCCCTTGAACAAGTTCTGGAAGAAGAAATTTTGGATGAAGCTAACCTGGTGGAGGTTGAAGTGAAGACCGAGCCTTAGAGTGCTCGTTAGGATAGTACTGTGCGTGTTAGTATAGTATGAACGTTCGGCTAATTATTTTGTAAGGCCGTTCGTCTTAACCATCTCTGATTGTATTTTGAGCGTACGTTCTTTCGTATTCAAGCCGTTCGGCTTTTAAACGCTGAGTTTAATGTAAAGACTGTTTGTGATTACTGTTAATTGTAATTAATTCTGATTTATGGTAATTACTGTATTTTGGGATGTTACATTAGTGGTATCAGAGCAGTTTTGTTCTTTTAAGGAACACTGTAGGTTATGAGTGCACTACGTTTTTGCTGTGTGCTTATTATGTGTTAATGAGTTATTGTTTTAACTCTCGAATTTTACTAACGCTCGTTTTTCTCTGATCCAGAGAACTAATGGCGCCTAGACTTCCTCCTCCTCCCCAACCGAATGAGTCCGATACGTCCAGCAACACTAGGTTGTTGGAAACCGTAGTTGAACGACTGCATCAACAGAACACCACGTTGCTGGAGCAAAACGCTACCCTGATGCAGCAAAACCAAGCTGCTATGCAAGGTTTGGAGGCCTCGCGTGTCAATTCTGAAAACACGCAAAGGCAGTTGATGGAGATCCTGGCTGCAACTAGAGGTGCGCCTGGAGCATCTTCTTCAAACACTGCCCCGCCTACTGCAGAATGGAGTTTAGAGAGCTTTCTTCAACATCATCCTTCCAAGTTTAATGGAAAATGCCTTCCTGATGAGGCAGATCATTGGCTGCGGGACATTGAGAAGATTTATAATGCAAAGAGGTGCCCTGACGACAACAGATTGGCGTTTACTGAGTACTTGTTGACTGGTGAGGCCAGCCACTGGTGGACGAGTGTGAAGGCTATCCTGACCGACACTCATGCTCCTATCACATGGGAGGTTTTCAGAAACAAATTTTATGAAGAGTATTTCCCAGACAGCGTTCGCTATGCTAAGGAAGTAGAGTTTCTTCAGTTGGTGCAAGGGGGAAAATCTGTATCAGAGTACACCAATGCCTTCAAACAATTGTTGAGGTTTAATACTATGGCCACTAGTGAAGAGTGGCAGTGTAGGAAATTTGAGAATGGATTAAGGAGCGACTTGAAGGTGTTGATATCAAGTTTATGCATTCGGTCATTTCCTGCCATGGTGGAAAGAGCCAAAGTATTGGAGAAGAATATGGCAGAAGTGGAACGACAAAAGAAGCAGCCACAGGTGACTAGAGGACCGATTGTATCCAGGGGTACTGCCAACATGAGAAGTACTCCTTACGCTCGTCCAAGTCAGTCAAATGCAAGTGGATCACGAGCGTTGATCACTGCCGGGCAGCCAGGAAACGTTACTTGTTTCCAGTGTGGAGGACCACACTATCGTTCGTCTTGCCCTCAACTCATGGGAGGAAAATTCTGCACTCGATGTAGAAGAAGTGGGCACTTGGAGAGTGAGTGCAACATGGGTGGACGAGCTGTGTTGAGGCCACCGAATGCTGGCAGAAATCAGGCTAGAGGAGGACGAGCCCAAGCAGCTGGACGCGTGTATGCGATTACTGGTGCAGAGGCAGCCACACCTTAACCAGATCAAACTATATACCCAAGTACGAATTATGCTTCAACCATATGCATATACCAATATGTATCAAAATATCAAATTAGAATGCATACGCCAATATACATTACAAAATAAATCAGACTACATCCACCAATATTACAGATCAATCAAAATACATACACCAATTTGTACTAGCGTCACTCCCATCACTCTTTTCAGAGCTTCCCCGGGCCGTTACACATTACCCTAATGTGTAGTGCTGCTTCCCATCACTCTATAGGGAGATTCCCCGAGCAAGTACACAAGTCACCCTCCATCACTCTAATCAAGAGCTTCCCCGGACAAGTGCAAGTATACCCCTCATCACTCGCCTAAAGAGATTCCTCGGGCCCGCAAGCACAACGCCAATCAAATTTTGTAATGAGCTTCACCGGACTAGTACCCCACGTCACCCCCATCACTCTTACATAAATGTAAGAGATTCCCCGGGCGGTTACACACGTCACCCGTGTATAGGGTTACTTCCCATCACTCTATAGAGCTTTCTCGGGCCAGCAACCACAACGCTTACTATCCACCACTCATTTAACGACACCAAGTAGCCAAAAATACACATATCCAATAATCCTCACAATACCAATCCAACCATACCATAACGCACATATCATATCATCATCACATAATCATCACAATACCAAATTTTAAACAATTCAAGTTCTTCATTTAACATGAAACTTATAATCAAATCATATACAACCATGATTTCAACAGTACTTAACCATTCAAACATCATTCTCCTATCAATTTCCAATCTCAATCAGATCAACCAACATTCCCATATCAAATAGATATTTCAAACAACTCAAAACAGTGTACACCTAACACATTTTCTTTATATCTTTTTAATATCTTTTTAATACTCATTTTTAGGTAACTCAAACAGGTTTGAAACCATTACCAACAGTTCCAGACGGGTCAAGAACCCCCAAAACGACCTAGAGAACGTCCAAAACGGACATCCGGAACCCCAAAACTATCGAAAACAAATTCTGCAAAGTGCAGGTGCGAGTTAACTATTTTGACGAACGTCATAAACAATTGGACGGACACTGTTTGGACGAACGCTGTTAGTCTTAGTCGAGCACTATTGGGACGAGCGTTTTACTCTTAGTCGAGCACCATTGGGACGAACGCTGTTAAAGCTAGCGCTTCATGGACGAACACTGTGAGATCAAACACTAGGCCGAACGCTCAAAACCGAACACCATATTGAATTCAACACTCATTGAACGAGCGCTTTACTATCAAACCTTATGAAGACCGAACGATAATTAAACCATCAACTGACCGAACACTACTAAACCAGCGAATGAACGAACGCTACTAACCAACACCTGAGCGATCGTTACTAAACCATAACTTGAGCGATCGTTATTTAAACCAATGACCGAACGCTATTAATATCATCCCTGAAAACGGAACGCTCTCCAGAGAAGGACGAACGCTAAATGCCTAAGCCAAAGCATGATTATGACCGAACGCTACTATCAAGAACGAACGTTAACCAAACCAACATTTGATCGAACGCCACTCAGCACATGGCATGACCGATCGTCCAAATCCGACATGGACGAACGGTCAGTTTTTCGCATCATGCAGAATTCTGCAGAATGGTAGCAGAACCTCCCTTGACCATTTCTAACCACTTTTCTCAACTTCTTAGACTCTTAATTCTCGTTTTAGACTTAATTAAACTTATCCAAATGATTCTAAGCATTTCTACTACCATTTTTTTAAGTGATTAAAGTTCACTTTCAGCTCCAAAACACTAACTTCAACAACTTAGGGACCCAAATTTGATTCTACTACTTGGAACATGTTTTAGACCACTTTTATGTTTCTAACAAGTCACAATGGACTTGTCTAGACTGCCCAAACAGTCCAGGAACACTGCAGCCCTCATTTACTCAAAATCCCTACCTCACTTCCTCTAAAATAGCCCAAATTGACCATAAAGACACTTGATTTCCTTTCTAACAACACTACCACCGAATTTTCATGTCAACACAGATCCAACATACACAATTCCAATAATCATCTCATACTTCCATCAATTCATCCAACCAAAAATTCATTAACTAAGCAAAACACACAATTTTCGTATTCCATGAAAAGTGAGTTAAAACTTCCTTGTTTACCACCCTAATTCACACCCAAATCCATCAAAACTTCATTTATGCATATACCAACATGCTAGAACGAATTTCCATCATCCAATTCACATATATTCATCACCTTACACAATTATTTCATCATCCAACTTATGCAGAATTCATAGATTAAATCTAACTCCCCTTACAACTTTACCTTCAAGCTTCTTTCATATTCAGAATTCTCAATCCATCATTTAATTATCTCACCTTATCATATTGATAATAACAAGTCCATAGATTCAAACAGAAAACCAAAGATCAAGGATCAATCTAACATCATCTCCATATGCTTAAAACATTTCATCCAATTCATATAAATTTTCCACAAAGTAAAATACATAGATTAGCTCCCCTTACCTCTTGAAGATCTTAACTTCTTCTTCCAAGAGAGTAACTCTTCCCTTCTGGTAGACCAAGCACGCTCCAATACCTCTGCACACTTAGAGTTTCGTTCTCCTCACACCAAAAAGCTCTCCACTCTCCCCAAACTTCCAAGTCTGATTTGGATTTAAAGAAAGGGCTCCAAGACAAGCAAGGACCCAAGATATTGTAATTTAGCAATAAAAGACCGACATCTGGCCTTACTAATCCATTTTCCAGCCCCAAAATCCGGAAAGAATGGTTTGTGGGAAGATTCCCGAACCTTGCACGCTCAAAAAAACGTGTTCCAGGCTG